>NW_017671601.1:48665-88143 GCF_001879085.1 Nicotiana attenuata
AGTTTACTTGTATATTCTTTTAGTTTTTAGGTAGTAATCATCAGTTAGTTCATCTTCAGTTTAATTAGTCGTGTAATTAGCAGAATAGTTTAATTTGGTTATTAGTTCAATTGATAAATTCAATAATAGTAGTTCAATTCAAAGCTTTGGAAAATGTTTGGTTATAGCTGTAGTTTAGATGTAAGTTCATGGATAGTTTGGACATTTGGAATTGAGTAGAACATGGTAGTTAATATTAGAGTCTTCTAGGACCTTCTAGACTAGGGCTTTAGTTGCAATTGCAAGAAACATAGTGCACTAACTTGAGTAACAAGTTAAGAAGTGAGGGACTAATTTGTAAAATTAAAAAAAAATCTGAAATTGCACCTCATGTTGCCTATAAAAGGCAGCCCCAATGCCTTCATTGACAAGTTTGGAGCCCGAAAAATTCCCAAAAAAAAAATCCATTCTGCAAATCTGAGTTTCAAAGTTTGAATTTCAAATTAAAGAAGTTCAAAATTCTGAACTCTTATAGGTGAGAATTCCTCTTTAGATCTGAGATTCCTACTAAAAATCCATAAAAAAAAAGACAAAGAAATATGAGAAAAAAAATCAAAACAACACTGTTTCATTGCTTCCCCTTTAGGTCATCTTTGAATTTCAGCCTATAAATCAACATTCCAGCTTACTTTGGATCGAAAAGCAATTTGAATTCTACTGTTTCTGTTCAATAAGGAAATTTAAAGCCAATTCGAGTCAGTTGAGCATGGGATTTGATTAGTTTGAAGTTGGCTATTGGTCATTTGCTGATTGTGTTCATTGTTGGGTCATGTTCTGGTCATTTTGGTGCTGTGTGTGGGTGGTTATATTAGTCTCGTTTGATTTAAAATAGTTCTGGATCATTGAATCATTTCTCGGCTGAAATTGGCTGTGTTTGTTGCTATTTGCACTCCAAATTGCTGCTGTTACGTTTGCTGTTGCTGACCTCTCTCTCCTCCCTTGTTATTTCATATTCCAGGTACACATCTCAGAACTACCTGGATGTAGCTGTTGAAACAGAGATCTTATGTTCATAATCGATGCTTCACGATGTGTGTTAACAGATAGTTAGATATATGTTAATTGATATACATTTGTCCAATATGATTTGTACTGACATAAACAATGGACTGTGAGTTAATATATCTTGTTTAGTTTGATCGAGTAGATTAGTTTAGGCAGGCTATTTCTCAGGACTTCCCTCTTCAACTCAAGTTGAATTCTATTAACTCCAATGTTGCTTATTGATTCAAGTGTTGAGTTGAATTATCGTGCTTTGGAGTTGGGCTGTTAGCATGTTCACGTGTAATTGAAACTAGCACACTGCCAGAAGTTTAATATAGTTACATTAGTTGCGATTTAAAAGTGATGATCGAACTATAATTGAACTGTTCGATAGATACACGGGACATTTGAATTCTCGATTCGCAATATTTTTCCCAGTTTTAGCCCTTTTAGTGATAAATGAAGTTTAGCTACTGGATAAATAGACAAAGGAAGCTGAGCGTTGGAACTAAAATCAAATCCAATTGGCGTGAATCTAAGATTGGCAAGAATTGATTTAAATAAGTTTGGAATAATTCACCCAACTGCAAATCGCTAAGTCCAAACTGCTAGGTTTGGGCCCGTATTCATCCGTGCAAGGTCCAGCTTGAAATTGACTGTGCAGTCTCTCTTCTTGGGTTACGCTTGAAGCCCAAAAGAAATTGCTGAAGGTTTGCATTCACCCCTAGGTTAATGAGATTGATTTTGTAACAAATTTGGGCCTTCGAGTTAAATAGCGGATCCAAATTAAGAGGTTTTACCTTTTGTTTGAATCCGGACTTGAACTCAAGGCCCGACCTTTGTTGTGTAAAACCATGTAGGCTTTTTAAAAAAAAAAAATAGCAAAAGAAAATCATAGTTTACTTTAGGACTGGCCTTTAAATAAAAATGAGATGAGCCTCGCCGAACCAACATATAAATTGCGGGGCCCTCGATAAATGCTTTATTAAAAATATTTTAGAAATTCGGGACATGCCATTTAGCGAATTTTCATGGCCTCCCGCAAAGTTAACAAGACGCTAGACATTTTAGGCGCGGTTTTTAGTAATTTTACCTTCTTAACTACGGGTGTGCATTTCATGCGACCTAAATCCAAATCCCAAAACGTTGAATAAGAGGTGTCAAGGATCCGGGTGCATTTCATGTGACGTGATCCAAAAACACGCTCTTAAACGGCGTTCACTTTCATAAAAACTAATTAAAAGCGGCTAAACAATTTTAAAATTGCACTATAGGATGACTTGAATTAAAATCAGACTTTAGCCAAATATAGCAGTCGAGCGACCGTGCTAGAACCACGGAACTCGGGAATGCCTAACCCCTTCTCCCGGGTTAACAGAATTCTTTACCCGGAATTGTGGTTCGCCACTGTTAAACAGAGTCAAACCCTTTCCTCGATTCGGGATTCAAACCGGTGACTTGGGACACCATAAATCTCCCAAGTGGCGACTCTGAACTTCTTAATAAACAAATCCCGTTTCGATTGTCCTTTAATTGGAAAAACTCCTTTATTATACCCTCCCGGGGTGTAGTTGAAAAAGGAGGTGTGACACCGGTGTTTAAAACTTCAACAATTGGTGATAGGTTAAGGGCATAGCCTTCATCTCGTGTATCCACAACCTTCCAAGGATCACATTATAGCCCATATCGCCATCTACCACTTCGAACAAAGTGTTCTTCGTTACCCCTTCGGTGCGTATGGGTAGCAAAATTTCTCCTCGGGTTGTTACACTAGTTAAGTTGAAGCCGGCTAGAAGTTTTGTTGCCTAAATGAAATTCTCAATCAACTTTGATTGTTCCAGTACCCTCCATTGTATGATATTGGCTGAACTCCCTGGATCGACAAAAACATGCTTAATTTTAAAATCTAAGACATTAAGTTCAATTACCAGCGTGTCATTGTATGGTAGGAGAAGTCCATCAGCATCTTCTTCCGTGAAGGTGATTTCTTCTTCCAAGACTTCCCAAATCCTCTTGCCATGTGTCACTGATATTTTTGTCCTTTTTTGCTGCCGAAAACGTCACCCTCTTGACCTCGCTCCTCCAAAGATCATGTTGATTGTCATCCAAGGTGACCCCACTGTCGTTTTTTATGGTTTCACATTGTCCCAGCTTGTACCATAATTGTTTTTGGCGCGGTCACTTAAGAAATCTCTAAGATGGCCAATCTTTAGCAATGTCACCACCTCCTCATGAAGATGTCGGTAGTCCCTAGTTTTGTGGTCGTGAGTCCCATGGAATTCACACCACAAATCAGGATCCCTTTAACTAGGGTCTGATTGGATTGGTTTTAGAAACCGTGCTCCTCATCTCGGGATCCTGGCACCACCTTTTCATGCAAAGATCTGTTATTCTGGCCATGATTTGTCCTTCTGTCGGAAGCAAACCTATCCAACGACAGAAGTCCTTTACTACTATTCCCATCGGTCCTATCGTACGGTAGGAAACAACCCATAGAGGACCTTCGATCTACATCAAAGTCATTTTTAAACTTATCCTTTTTTTTATCGCGACCCGTTCTCTTGGATGACACTGAAGAACCAAGTTGATCGTCCACTATCCTTTTCTTCGACTCGTAGCGATTATGGACATCTGCCCATGTGGTTTCCTGGAACTCAAGCAAACTCTCCTTCAGTTTTCGGCAGGCATCGGAACTTAGTGGATTTAGACCCTTAGTGAATGTCTCCGCTGCCCACTCATCCGAAATCGCTAGTAGTAGCATTCTTTCCTTCTGGAACGGATTACGAATTCCCAACAGCTCAGATTCTCCTTGCAAAATCCTGAAGATATCTACCTTTCTGGCCTGGACCTTTCTTGCTCCAGCGTGGGCTTTGATGAACGAATCTGCAAGCATTTCAAAAGAACCGATTGAATGTTTTGGTAAGAGGGAATACCATGTCAGGTCCCCCTTCGTGAGAGTTTCGCCAAATTTCTTCAACAAAACCGACTCGACCACGTGCTGAGCCAAGTCTTTTCCTTTCACTGGCGTGGTGTAGGTTGTGATGTGCTCCTGTGGATCCAATGTCCCATCATACTTTGGTATATCGGACATTTTGAACCTCTTCGGGATCAACTCTAGTTCCGCACTTGGTTTAAATGGCAACTATATGTACTTTTTTGAATATGGACCCTCTAATACCTACTGCGCTCCTGGAATCTGATCCATCCATGCATGAAACTCTCTTTGAGTTCTGGCCCATTAATTCATTCATCTCTATCATGAATCTCATGAGCTCACTCTTGAAAGGATCATTCAAGTTGGTATTCCCAGATCCACTTTTCCCCGGCTTCAACGAAATCGACTTTATCCCTTGGAGTGTTTTTATCGGTTCTTTGAGTTGTTTGATTTGCGGGAATGCTGGGAGGAACCGGAGCTCTTCCTTTGGCAATATTGGAAGCACTCGACAAAGCTTGCTTTAATTCCATAATCACCCGATCTTTCCTTGAGAGGTGATCCATGATGCTCTTTGTTGTTTTCTCATGAGTTTGACCGTTTCAACAACGTGTTCATCCTCCGGCATCGTCAGGAGTTGAGCCATGCACGTGCTGAGGGTACTGACCATCGTGAACCGAGGTTGTTTCATCCCTTTCGTTGCAGGTCTCGCTAATTGAGTCGTCACGCTGGGATGCCTCTTCCCATTCATCATGTTCTCTAACATTGCAAGCGTTGTTGACATCATTAGCTGGCATGTTCGATTTTAACTAAGGAAAGAGTCAAAACTTAGTTAGTAACAGATGAATGGACCAAAGCAATTACGCAGCTGTCTATCCTCATGGTGGGTGCCAAACTATTTACCCGTAAAATGGTACAGTTGAATTTGTAGCGTAGTTTATAGACAAACGAATTGACTTGTTCCAAAAATTATAAAGAAATATGGACAAAAATAAGTTTAACAAAAATTAAAAGAGATGACAAGCCTGGCTCTGAATTCCGTCTTTCCAAGAGCAAAAGTAAAGGCAATGATAAAACTGTTTAGATCGAGCGTAAAGAGTAGATTATAGCTTTTGTGTGCAGAATATTCCATGTCCTACAATGGTTGTTAATCCTACTATTTATAGCCTCTACTTAGGGGGACAAGTTCCTAAAATCAAGCTCATTTTGAATGAGAATATAAACTTCATTGATGGGTGCATAATGGCTGGCTTTGAATGTAGATATTCTTTGTAATGACTTCTTATTAAATGCTATCCGATGTCAAACCTTTGAATATTTCAGCTATGCTTCCTTCGGGATCTAGAAAGTACCGGTTACACACTACGCACCCGGAGTCAGCTATTTGCTGAATCATCTTTTGCTTGTCTTCGGTACCACGTGTCACCTTGCCATTTGACCACCTGTTATCACCAATTACACCCCATACAAGTGGTACTTATAGGAGGGATCTTAAGAGTAGTCCTTGATTATCAGGGCGAGCTATTTATATTGGATTCCATTACCTTGTTTCTTAATATGCTATTATTGTTTCTTGTTTCGAACAGTGATGCGCTTATTTATACATATGTGTTATTCAGTTGTAGTAGCTCATGACCTAGTGACACTAGTTCCTAGGGGTACTATGGTTATTCGCATTATAATAGACTTATTATTGTTGTATTATACACTTTATGGTTGTTAGACTTTATTATATATTGTCTTGTATCTCATTGTTGTTCGTTAGTTCTCCTATCTGGTGAAGTTAGGTGTCATCACGATTAAAGTGGGATTTGAATCGTGACGCTAATAGGATGAAACAGTTAACATTATAAAGTATATAATACATGTGAACTTGAAAAATGTTCATGAATGTCAAACTATTTATCAAAAGGATTTAAAAGTTGTTCAGCACCTGCAAAAAAGTATAAGTATGTTGTACACTATATCAGATGTGAATGTTACTATATAAAAAAAATATGCTTAAATTTGTAAGCAAAAACAATCGGGAAGAGTGAAGTAGAAAAGGGAGATGTAGATATGGATATGATGAAAGAAAGGGTAGCTAAGTTTCTAATGGGAGAGGATATGTCAGGAGGAGGAAAGGGTGCTTCATCAGCTCTTGCATTATCAAATGCCATTACCAATCTTGCAGGTATTTCTCTTAGACAATATCCACGTAATAAATTGTGCGTACCATGTACATTTTTTTTCTTATAAAATATTCTATTGAATTGATATATGGAGATATTTTTTAACTCTTTTTGTATTGACTATTACAGCTTCGGAGAACAAAAGAAACAGGAGCCAATGTCTCAAGAGAAGAAAGCAAGGTGGAGAAAAGAAATTGACTGCTTTTATATGTGACAGATTACATTGTTGAGTTTGTTCCTTCTCAAAAAAAATCAAAGGATAGAATAAACATGGAGGTTCTACATAAGTCTCTTTTTCATTCCTTATAACCTCATTAATTAAATAAAAGTATTGATAGAAACCTTGTCTATCAGATAATGGTGACTCAACAAAGAAGAGATTTGATCAGGAACATCCCAACCTTGAAGAAGCTTGATGCCATGCTTATTGTGCGACACTCATACTATGACAAATTAAACTCAATATTCTTTTCACATTGTATCTAATGGTGGATAAATTAACAGGACTACTTAGACAAGTTTAAAGATGAGAAGGAATTCTGGTATATCTCAAGAGATGTTGATGAATCAGAGAAAGGTGTAGAGAGGAATGATAAATGGTGGCTGTCCACAGTCAAGCTCTCAGATGCATCGCGGAAATGGTTGCAATAACAGAAAGATTGTGTGAACCAAGTACAAAAAGCATCAGTGGCCATTAATGCAAAAGTACTATCAGAACTGAAAACCACATTGAATCACTCCCAAAGGTAAAGAAATGTGAGTTCTTTGATCCTGAGCAATTCATTTCAACGATTCCTTTATATATGCTACTTGTTTACTAGCATGGTAGATCGAGTCTTGGTGATTCAATCTACAAGAGCATCACAATTGAGTTCTTTGATCCTGGACATTTCCTTTCAACCATGGTACTTGACCTTAAGAACAGAATTGAAGCATCTATAGTCATTTGGAAGGATGAGAAGGATGTCCTATATGCTGATTCTCTCACACAAGATCCCTTACTTGCAATTGCAAAGTGGAACCATTCCTAACATCTGCAACCATTATGTGGTTTGTCAAGTCTGAGGTTAAGTTCTGCAGCAGATACACCATCATCGATAACTTTATCCGATTTCATCGGCTGGGCCCTTGACCGAGTAGAGACAGACATAAAATAGAATAATTCAGCTTATTTCAAAGATGCCAATGAAAAATCCTTGGCAAAACTAGCTAATATTACCCCCAATAAGTTTTCCTACATTGACAAGATTGAATGTGTTCTAACAAGTCCCACTGCTCGGCATTAACAGAATTAGGCAAAGGAAAATGTTAAAGGAGAGTAATGAGAACAGAAGTATAAGAAAAAACTTTTTCTGTATTGTGTAAATACTCTGACCCTTTCAAGGAGTCTGATTTGGTTAGTGTCTAATGAGTAATATTACTGCTCTTCCTTCCATAGTGGATAGGAAAGTTCAATATTTTAAACCGTATTTTATTCTTTTAACTGCATTTCATATAGCTTTCCTAGTCATTAGGTTTTGCAAAGTGCTCATGTAGAAACCACTCAATCTTCAATTCTGGGATCTTGAGTTACTTTATATACCAAAATGTCAATCTATCTGACGGCTCATCTTATACAAGATCCTTCAATCAAATCTAGGGTCCTGTTTGAAGTTCAAAACATATGATTTCTAGATTTTTAGATACAAAGCATATGATTTCTAGATTGTTTGATCACGCCCAACTCTAGTCCTAAAGAGGATAAGCGGCCGCTGCAAATATAATCCGGTCTAAAAGTCCGGAGTCGAATCCCACAGAGAACTAAGGTTTAGTTGTATCTGTTTAATATCACCAAGAAGACAAGATTGAAAATAAATAAACAGCTGAAAACTAACTATGCTTGAATTGTAAACAATTAGAATAAAGGTCTAAGGTAATGGTTTCCCCCGCTGTTGATTTCCTTGGGTGTATGTTTCTTATAGCGTGACTTAGTTGCCTCTATCAATCATGAACTCTCCAGCTATCATAAATGTCTCTCAAGCAATTATGATAATTTACTAGACGCACTCTCTCAAGCTACGTTAACTAGATTCACATTACAGTTCACTTAGATTGCACCCGAGGTATCGTTATCTCTAATCCAACCTCTAAACCCTCGGTTATGACTCTTGTCTATACTCCGGGAGTGATGTTGTTCATGCAATCACCTAAATATGCACTCTCTCTCAAGCAGATACATAATAAATAGGAACGGATAATTGAGGATCCTTTCAATTAACCACAATCAAAACATAGTTGAACAAATAGAGATTAAACTAGTTCAAATCTATATTACTTATAACAACCAATTCATCCCCAACGGGTTTCACCAAAACCTTAGATTAGAAAAGTTAGCTACTCATGAAAATAACAAAAATCACAAAAGAATTCATATTCAAAGGTAAAAGAACAAAGAAGAAGATTAAAGATTGATGCCCAATGATCCTCCTTGCCTCTTGCCCTTCCTTCTGATGTTTTTCATTTCCAAAAATCATTCTCTCCCGCTCTTGGCCGGCCTCCCTCGTTTAATATAGGGTTTAGGGCTTATAATCCCGTGTTTTGCACTTTAGTTCCTAAAATTTACGCGTCCTGCCGCGGTCCCACCGCGGTTACGCTAGGACCGCGGCCAGAATGGTCCTCTGAATCTTTGGTAATATTCTTCCGCGGTCCTAACGTAATCGTGGTTTTTCACCATGTTCCGTTTGAAATTTGGAAAAACCTAAAACATGAAAGTTGTAGCCCTTTGAGTTAGCTTTCCAACCATATATTGTGGAGCCTAAACGGAGTTCTGATAAAAAAGTTATATCTATTTTACTAGAAAGTGCACAATATGCCTCATCGAGTCTTCGTTTGTTCTCAACTATCAAATTTGACCCCCGAACACGATCCCGGCTTAATTCCTTGAGCTTTTACTCAGACTTCAAAGCTTCAAATCACTTAAATTCATTCCATAACATCTATATAGCTCGGAATCACTCCTACAAGGCATAAAACACACAATTAGTGCAAAACACTAGCGATTAAAGCGCAAACTCAACTAAAGTGCAGTAAATTAGAGTGTAATAATCGACTAAAATACGCAATTATAGCCTATTATCAATGCATGCAGAGAAGAAAACATTCACTACATCATGTGGAGTCTATTATTATAGGGTGATACCATTTGGCCTCAAGAATGTCGGTGCCACCTACATGAGGGCTATCACTACTCTTTTTCATGACATCATCCACAAAAATATTGAAGCAAGCAAAAGTTCTTTGAACGGTTACAAAGGTACAATTTGAAGTTGAACCCTGCAAAGTGTGCATTCGGAGTTCCCGCTGAGAAATTATTGGGTTTCATCATCAGCGGGATAGGGATAAAGCTAGATCCCTCAAAGATCAAGGCCATCTAAGACTTGCCTCCTCCTAAAAGCAAGAAGGTTTCCTTGGAAGACTGAACTACATTATCCGATTCATATCCCAATCAATGATGATCTGCGAACCAAATTTCAAGCTATTGAAGAAAGACGCCGCCACGAAATGGAAGGATGAGTGCCAAAAAGCTTTTGACAGAATTAACAAGTGCCTGTCTAGACCACCAGTGATGGTCCCTCCTGAATCCGTAAAGCCATTATTGCAATATCTATTTGTAATGGATAATGCATTTGGATGCGTGTTGGGGCAACACGACGAGATAGGAAAGAATGAGCAGGCCATTTACTATCTAAGCAAGAAATTCACGTCATACGAAGGCAGATACACCTTGTTGGAACAAACTTGTTGTGCTTTAACTTGGATCGCCCAGAAATTGAGGCACTACCTATCAACATACACCACATACTTGATTTCCAGAATGGACCCGCTCAAGTACATCTTTCAGAAACTGATGCCTATTGGAAAACTAGCAAAGTGGCAAATCCTTCTCAGTGAATTTGAATTGTGTATGTGACACAGAAAGCCATTAAGGGACAAGCTCTAGCTGACCACCTTGCAGAAAACCCAGTAGACAAAGAATACAGGCCACTTACCACCTATTTCCCAGACGAAGAGGTACTATTCGCATAAGACGATATTTTGGAACCTTACCCGAGACGGAGGATGTTCTTTGATGGATTTGCAAACTTCAAGGGAGTAGGGATTGGGCCAGTCTTAGTCTCTGAATCACGATAACATTACCTAAATTCGGCCATGTATTGGTGGAAAAATAGACTTGCCACACGGACTAGTGACATGCTGTAATGTGTCATAAGAATCGAAGCAAAAAAGAAGAATGAAGATCAAAGAAGGCATGAGTAAACACTCACGGGATCGTCTACCAGGATACCATGTCTATTAGCTGGAAAAGAGAAAATAGATATGGAGTAGATAACTAAAGATACAAATGCTACGAAGATGCAAGGTTCAGTAATAGCCACGAACATGGAAAGAAATCAGCTTAATCTCTGATTATGCGCGATTGATTGTTATTACCATAACCGTTACGAATTACCCATGTAACGAGTAATCAATGTAATAAATGTTTGTAATGGACAGGAATTAAATAGGGCGAAACAATTATTAATTATGCCCTTATATAAATTACCTTACCATATCTTGAACTACCATCGAGAAATTCACGAAGTAATACTATCAATTGTCAAGATTTTTGCTATTCTCTGATGTTGGAATATCATGTTCTTTTCTATTGGAAGAAAGTTGCGACTATCAATAAGATTCCTTTTTCCTTATTCTCTGTGTCTCTTTTTCCATTATTTCCGTTCATCTATATTAAGAAAACTGAAGTAAAATTGGTTATTAGAAATTCGAATTAATCTTTTATTTGCTTTGACCACAAAAACAATTGTTTGGTTAAAAAAATTGGTTCCATTGCTGGGAAATCTAGTAATCTTTTCAATTTTCATTTACATATTGTGTCTTTAGCAACAAATTATGTATGAAATTGATCAACTTGTTCAGGTAGAGGATGGACAACAAGGACGGACTCCTTCGCACAACACACCTATACATTCTCCACATCGTTCACGAGCAAATTCACATGTCAGATCTGCTAATCATAACGTTGGGCAACAAAATAAAGAACATTCAAATGTGCAAGATGACTTGAAATAATTAACTGTGCAGCAAATCGGTGATGCTTTGTGTGCTTTTTCAAGTGGGTTACCAAGTGTTGTTTCAGTATCCTCCACCAGTTAATACAACTGAGGAAAATTCTCATTAAGGTCTTGAAAACTCTGGGTGGAGAAAATCCAAATAACTCTGGATCAGGAGGTTCAAGTATGCCAAATAGTTGTAATTTACAAAATCTAGTTCTAAGCTTGTAGCAGCAGCTCAAGGAACAAAATGAGCTGAGAGAATAGATACCTGGGGTGCCACCCGTGATTAAAGGGGTGGATATAGACAAATATTCAAAGCAGCCATAGAAACCAAGTGCAACACATTTACCAATACCTAAAAATTTCAAAATGACTGATATTCCTAAGTATGATGGAACTATTGACCCACGAGATCATGTTACTACGTTCACCACAGGAGTCAAGGACAACGACTTAACCAAACAGGAAATTGAATCAGTTTAGTGAATACATTTGGTGAAACCCTTACGAAGGGAGCACTAACATGGCATTCTCTTATACTTGAAAATTTGATTGACTCTTTTGCTGATGAGCTAGCAAATTCATTTATAAAAGCACATCCGAGAGCTCAAAAAGTAGAAAATAGGTGATTTGGAAAGGAACGGGAAATGACAAGAAGCAATAGTCAAAATTCACGATAAAAAATAGGTGATTACAACTTCAACGACAGTACTTCCGAGTTAGTAGCAGTGTCAAGAGGCATGGGCGATAAGGTACGGTGGCCCAAAGAGATGAGATCAGACCCTAGCAAAAGAAGTCAAGAATTCTGGTGTGAGTTCCATAATGAGCACTATCACAGAACAGTAGATTGCAGTCTCCTACAAGCGGTGGTTGATTATTTATTGAAAATGGGTTATCTCACCGACCTATTTAGTGAGAAAGGTAAGTAGTCTTATATAAAAAACAAGGAATAACAACCGAAGCCCCCAATTACCAAAGAGGACGATGAATGTAATAACTAGGGGTTGAGGAGGCTAATGGAGTAACATGCACGGCAGCAAAAAGCACAGTCAAAATATCAGTGACCCACGGGAAGCGGATTCAACAAGTCTTGGAGGGAGAGAGCATAACATTTGACGATGAAGACACAGATGGCTTGTTCATCCCTCGTAACGATGCGCTGGTAATATCTTTACTTGTTCATGATATTAATGTGAAATGAGTTTTGATTGATTCAGGTAACTCTTTGATCATTATATTACTGAGAGTGGTCAAAGATATGCAAGCAATTGATCATGTGATACCCAAGGCTCGATCTTTATCTGGGTTCCATAATTCAAATGTCATAACAAAGGGAGAAATTACGCTATCTATATTTGTTGAGGGTGTTGTGAAAGACACCAAATTCAAAGTGTTGGATGCAGACATGGCATACAACATGATTTTAGGAAGGCCGTGGATTAACAACATGGATGCAGTACCGTCAACTTTGCATCAAGTTATCAAATTCCCATCACAATAGGGAATTCATCAGATCAGAGGAGATCAACGAGCAGCACGAGAAACCAACACGGTCAAGAACATTTGTTGAAAACCATGGAAGTATGCATTGATGACATGCTAGTTAAATCAGCAAAAGCAGAAGATCATCTGAAACATTTGAGCCCTTTGGTATACTTCGCAAATATAATATGAAGCTGAACATAGAGAAATGCGCTTTTAGTGTGCCATCAGGTAAATTTTTAGGTTTTCTTGTTTCTAACAAGGGGATTGAAGTATATCCAGCTTAGATTAAAGAAATACCGGATGTACTTACAAGTATAAAGGAAGTACAAAGGCTAACTAGGAGAGTAGCTGTTGTAGGGAGATTCATATCAAGATCCTCAGAGAAGTGTTTCAAATTTTTCTCGTTATTGAAAAAATAAAATTAGTTTGAATGGACTAATGACTGCCAACAAGCTTTGAAAGAATTGAAAGCGTACCTGTCAAAACCGCCTCTGCTGTCGAAGCGAAGGGATGGAGAGAGATTACTCATCCACTTAGCTTATCTGAAGTGGTAGAAAGCGTCGTATTGGCATGAGAAGAAAGAGGTACGCAATATCCCATTTACTATGTTAGCAAGTCTTTATTGGAAGCTGAGACATGATATCCTCATTTAGAAAAACTAGCGCTAGCATTAATAATGGCATCTAGAAAGTTACGACCCTATTTTCAATGTCTTCCTACTCCTGTCGTAACTACTTTTCCATTACGAAATATTTTACATAAACATGGATTATCAGGGAGATTATCTAAATGGGCAATAGAACTTAGTGAATATGATATTGTTTATCAGCCACAAAAAGCCATAAAGTCACAGTACTAGCAGATTTCAGTTCAAGTTTACTCCCTGAAGCTGAAAATGAGGTACGAGCTTTTATCGGATCTAATATGGGGACTTGGACATTATACACCGACGGTTCCTCAAATATAAAAGTAGCATGTTTGGGTAATGTTTTAATTTCACCTTCGAGGGGAAATTATTAGGCAAGCAATAAAATGCTACCCTGCGGATATTAATTCAAATTGTCAAATGTTAATTTTAGCAAAACAATACCAGAAGGAACTTTAAATAACTAGTCTCAGGAGATGTGAACAACCAATCAATAATAACACTGAGACATTTAACAAAAGAATTGACAGCATAAATCACCAGATCCTTGTTGTATAAGACATTACAATACAAAGGAGAAGAAAGATTTTCAATTTGGGAAAGACAGCAATTTGAAGAAGATAGCTGTACATTTAAAAAATGCCACTGTGAAGTGTTAAAGAAAAAAATCAGTATTTGATGGATGTCTTGCATCAAGAGCTTTCGCAGAAGCTTTTACTTCCATCAAAGCCTCTATTATCTTTCTTCGTCCTCCTACTCATCTCCATTCTTGCTCAGTTGCCCTTCACTATTTGATCCAGACGGATGCAAGCCATACTCACTTGTGGGATTACTGTACTGATCAGTGCTACCATATTCTTGGCTTGCAAGTGCTAACTTCCTAAATTTCTTCATATCATCACTGTATTGGGAAGCATCATAATCCGAACTTCCGTATGAACTGTAGACTGTGCTGTGTCCAGGTCTAATCCCTTCATTGAGATCGGACAATGACATATCACCTTCTAAAGCTCTGACAACCTGCTCAATTTCAAAGCATTAAGTCTAGCTTAGCATTTTTGCCTCTGGACAAGGACATTGGACCTAATGTTTTAATAGCACCTCAGCTAGTATATTGAGTTTTCACTGAACATGGTTTTAGTTACGTTAATTCCAAATACCTCAGGTAGTAAGAAGTTGAGATATCTTAAAACTTCAAAAGATGGCTTTATCATTACTAGATGAAACTTTCTCAGTGCATGCCAGGATAAGAGCTATACTAATTGACTGCTGAGAATAAACTCTTTCAGAAAAAAATTATTTCACCTGGCTCATTCGCGGTCGACGCTTTGCTGAATGGCGAACAGAAGAAGCAGCGCAAGCAACCATCCGAACCATCTCATTATGGCTATAATCATTTTCCAACCGTGGATCAACAAGTGTATCAAACTTTTCATCTTCAAGTGCTCGTGTGAGCAAAGGTCTTGCCTGTAACAGGCAAGGAGATCAGTAACTTTTCTTCAATGAAAAAAAACTAATGAAACTGAGAAGAAGTTTGGATATATATTGATTGGATGTATATTCTTCAACACGCTAATATAAGTACCTACCCAGTCCACCAAACTGTCATCCATGGATGATTGACTTGAGCCAACTGGGCGACGTCCAGTTAACAACTCTAGAAGCATTACTCCAAAGGAGTACACATCTGATTTTTCTGAAAGCTTCCCAGAAGAAGCATATTCTGGAGCCAAATATCTAGTGTCAACACAAAAAGCAAATTACAGTTAGACTCTAATTGGTAAAAATGAAAGAAAAAAAACATTAAAATTGTTAACACGGATATTGATAGGGAACGTCAATAACACGAACAAGAATTTAAAACCTTAGGGTGCAATCGGAGATAAAATATGAACTCCATTTGCAAATAGAGATTTGTCTTGGAAGTAAGAGAGTAAGCAGCATACAAGTTGAAAGAATCTAAAATCTTACCCAAAAGTTCCCATCACTCTGGTAGAAACATGAGTGTTAAAATCAGAAGTGATCTTTGCAAGTCCAAAATCTGCAACCTGATAGACAAACAGGGTTTATTTATTAGTGCAGAAACGAAAACAAGATGCTGGATTCCTGATCAGTTTCTGTCATGTTTGTCAAACTAGTAACGGAATTTAGTTTCTCTTGGTGAATTTAACTTCTGGTGTATTATCTGTACTTTATGAAATAACCACCGGAACGTATTCTCGATAATAATACGACAACTTAGACCCAAGCAAATGAAGTTCTAGTCATATTCTGGTCATGTATGCTGAAGTCTGTACCTTTGCCTCAAAGTTAAAGTCAATAAGTATATTAGCTGCCTTGATATCACGATGTATGATTTTAGGTTGGCCTGTGATGTGAAGGAAAAGACTTCATTTAGGGTACAGAACTAATCTGACACAAAAGCCGATAAGGATTATCAAATGATTTAACAAAAAAACTGTTAAACCAAGAGAGTAAGAAAAACGTACAATCTTCATGCAGGTATGCCAATCCTTTGGCAGATCCTAGAGCAATCTTCAATCGTGCTGGCCAATCCAATGTAGGCCTTCCCTTTTCTGAAATTATAAGCATTTGAAAGTATATTTAGCTAAGAAGATTGAATCTGGCATGTTACGTTTTTTGATAGAAAAAGGTTGTATGTTTAATTTACCATGTAAATGGAATTCCAATGTGTTGTTTGGAACAAATTCGTAGACAAGCATCCTCTGAGATCCAGTGATACAGTATCCGACAAGAGAGACAAGATGTCTATGATGTACTCGGCTAATGATCTCAACCTCAGCCTGAAATTCACGCTCGCCCTGTCTACTTCCAGCCTTAAGCTGTTTAACAGCAACCACTTTGCCATTAGGAAGGAGTCCTCTATGCACATAACCAAAACCACCTTGTCCGAGAAGGTTTGCATTTGAGAAGCCATCAGTTGCCCGTGCCAATTCCTCATATGTGAATGTGCTCTGAGGGAAACCTAACGCCATTTCAGGAGAAGGCGGTGGGAGTGGATTTTCAGATCCAGAATAATTCGATGATGCTCCACTACTGCTCATGTAAGGCAGAGGCTGAGGAGGAAGTGGAGAGTGTGGAGGCCGTGCTGCCCCTGCCGGTGATGGAGATGGTTTCAGGGGAACTGAAGCAAAATGATCTCCACGTAATGGAGCATTTTGCTGCCAGTGAGAGTCAGCTGCCGAATAAGACTAACATCAGTCTTAAAGTGATATGATAATGAAGCCCGACAACAGTAAAAACATCAACCTACCTGTACATTGACTGTAATACTACATATATTAACACACACAGTTTATTAAACAAATACAGATGAAGTACAGAGGTGGATCTACCCTTCTGACACTGGGTTCAATTGAACCCATACTTTCGACGCAGAGTATAAATTTATGTGTAATATTCATTAAAATTGCAACAGATAGTAGATATGAACCCATAAGTTTAAAAATACAAGGCCAAATGGCCTCGTGGCCACTTAAACTTATATCAGTTTGTAAACCCGATACATAAATTTATATTTTTTCCATTTGAACACTCCAACTTGACGGAATGAATATTAATAAACACATTTGACTGTTGATCATGCCTATGTGAAATTGGCACAGCTGACATGGCTAAATTGTGTGCAAATCACACTGCCAAGGCGCGTGGATAATTTTGTTTTTATTAAAAAATTATTAGAATCAGAATAAAACATAAATGGGAAAGAAAAAAGACCTTTCTCTCTCCCCTTCTCTTTTCCCCTCCCTCCCGCCTCACTCATCTTCCCTAGCAAACTCACACCCCTTTCTCTAAAAAATTATCCTGCTTTCCCTCCCCCTCCCCTTTCCCCGTTTCTTTTTCCCTTCCACTTCCCCCTTCAATAATTTTTTCTTTTATTTGTTAGTCTCTGCCCACCAGCCCCCCCCCCCCCCCCTCCTTCTCTTCTTCTTCCTTTTCCTTATCTCTTCTTTCTTTTCTTTCACAGTACACTTAGTAGATTGCAAATGTGAATTGAGGAAAAATTAGGTTGCTTTGATAGAAGAACAAAATAATGAAGTTTAATTTTTCGTCTTCAAAGGAATTCACCAATGGCATTTAGTGAAAATACTTTTAAAATAAATATTTCTTAGACTTTTTGGTTGATTTAGGTCGGGAGAACAACAATAGATTTTTACTGGAAAAAGGTGGGTTGGGGGCTATTCGGTTGTAGGTGATTATGGGAGGAAGAAGATGATAGTGGTTAAAAATGGCTAAGGCTTGGTATTTTTGGTGGATTATTAGCTGTGTATGGTGAAGAAAAAGAGAAAGAAAAAGAAATTAAAATTTTAAAGATTAATGTTTTTTAAAAATCCACATGCCATATAATAAATACCAAATATGTGATATGGTATTCATGTCAGAGCGATTGACGAACACGTTCAACAGAAAGTGTTTATTAGTATCTACTCCGTCAACTTAGAGTGTTCGAATGGAAAAAGTATAAGTTCATCTATCAGATTTACAAACTGATACAAGTTTAAGTGGCTAGGAGGGCATTTGGCCAAAATACAATGCGTTCAATGGTAAGAACCTCAAAAATTGAACTCATAGAGTTTAAATCTTGGATTCGGCTCTTAGGGTAACACCTCATATTCTTTCCAAGAGACGTATTTCCAATACCAATTATGTGAGTTGTTTCAATACGGTCAACAATCTTTTTCACACCAGCGCTTATATTGCTTGCCCTATCTCCCTATCAAGTCGTCAATTATCATTGGCAAAAATTACAAAGTCTATATGGTTTACTAGCAATTTCTGTCCAATATATCTCAAGCCCTTGCAAATAACAGAGGAAAAGGGCAGACGATCATACTTGACTTGATAAAAATCGAAGAAAACAAGTTCCCCATATTCAATTTTTTCAAACTTAAAAAGGAAAAGAACAATTGAATAATTTATGATTCTCAACCCATATAATATTCAGACAATTAATAGAGCCATGGTATAACAAAAATTTGGTAAATTTTTTGGTGAATAAAAATTTATGTACAATGAAAAACAAATAATTAGAATTTTGAACAAAAGATTGCACCTTTGACCGGCAATGGTGGTGGAGGTGGGTTATAGTAATCTATTGGTCTCTTCCTCTTTCTCTTGCAATATATGATCAGCAAAGCCAGTACCGCCAGAATCACAAGACCCCCTATGGCTATTCCCACCACTGCTCCTGTCGGTATTCCTGAAGACCCTCCACCTGACGGCGGCGATGACGACACCGGCGTTGAGGGCCCTCCTCCACTAGGTGATGGCTGAGACCCTCCTCCTGACTCAGAAGGTGCTGAAGGAGAGTCTCCGCTTATCGGCGGTGAAGGTGAAGAACCGGAATTAGGAGGAGAAGGGGTGGTGGAGGGAGGAGATTCAGATGGCGGAAAACCAGAGGCGGCCGGAGGCGGAGTTATCGCAGGGGGCGTTGGGCTTGAAGGAGGAGCTTGAGCTGGAGGAGCCGGTGTTGGTAGTGATGGAGACGAAGCAGCAGCAGGAGGAGGAGCTGTAGTGTTAGTAGGTAGCGCAGGAGGCGACGGTGGCGCCGGAGTGGACATTTTCCGGAAACCCCTTTATTATTATGGAAAATAAAACAAAAACACAAGCGCGCAAACAAATGCTAGTATACAAACTTGGATAATATGAAATATGCGGCAAAGTTTGCTTTTTATCCTTTGCTTCTCTCTGTAGATATTTACTGGTAGTAGTGGTAGCAGTTAGGAATGAAAGATACGTCTTGAAATATATAGAAATTTATAAGCTACTGCTACTAAGAGCGGATTTAGGGGCGGAACGGTTCGCTCGCCAGAAAAAATTACACATAAAACAACTCCTTTTATCTCTACTACCATTGCTACTGCAATGTTATGTTATGTTGATGGAGACTGGGGATCATGTTCGTGTGGGGCAGAATTCAGGAGGAGAATGATCGGACAGGTTGGAACAGAATGGACCCATGCGTTACACCCTGGCCGCGGATTTACCTGCTCCCATCTGTCTAATCCTCCTTGGAGTAGATTTTAAGTGAGGCTACAGTGGTTGAATGAACATGAATTGGCGCCCGTCGGTTTCAATTCATGCAGGGATGTTTGATTGAACACAATTTAACAAAAAAAAATATTAGCATTTGTTTTAAATATATTATACAGTTAAATTATTTTAGTTTCATTTATGTTATAAATATAAATTATTAGGTGATAAAAGTAATTAACGGTAACTAATTTGTTATCACAAAACTAATACTATTACTGTCTCTTTTAATTTAAATGACATATTTTCCTTATTAGTCTATACCAGAAAGAATGGCATGCTTTTATATTTGAAACAACTTAACTTTATATATTTTTTTTACCCATTGTACTTTTAATGTGAATCTTTTATAGCCACACAAATATCATGACTCCATAAAACTTTGTCCCTTAAACTTTTAAGATCACATATTTTAAAAGTTTTTTTTTTCCTTAAACTTTATGTCAAGTCAATCTAAAATATTTAAATTAAATTAAAACGGAGGTAATATAAAAATATCACATAAATTAAGAGAGGGGCAATTGTGCGTTCGTTTTGTGTTCTTGGATAACGAATGGATTGTTCTTTTTTCCATTTTCGGAATAAGGTTCTTTGGCTGTCCCACCCGGTGACAAGTTGAAATAGGGTGAGCTGGTTATTCCCACGGTAGCTCCATCACCGTTTCTAATTTCATATGTTTGACCTAATTCATTCTTTCCAATTTGGTTAACATTGCTTAATTGGATGTCCACCGAACCATTATACTAAGAGTCCATTTGGATTGGCTTGTTTTAAGTGCTTTTAAGCTAAAATAACTTTTAAGTCATTTTGTAATTAAGTAAAAAGTGTTTTTAAACACTTGTTTTTAAGCTAAAATGACAAAAACAAGCCAAAAGCAAAAAGTTAGAATTTCTAACTTATGGCTTAAAAGCTATTTTGACTTAAAAGTCACTTAAAACAAGCACATCCAAATGGGCTCTAAGTGTGAAAATATTTATATCCCCAAGTTTGCTTTAAAAATCAAACTCATTCACCAACTTTGAAGAATTATCATTTTACTCCTTATATCAAAGGTAACTTCTTAAAATGCCTATTTTACCCCTACAAATTTTATCTCTTATTTTTGTTTTTTAATATAATAATTTTATTATTTTAATGTATGTTATTGACTTACGTGTAGAATAATTCAAAAAACTTTTTCAAAATCAAAAAAAGTGAGAAGTAGTGAAGCAGATAAGTTAATGATGTTGAATAGTGAAATAAATGAGAGAAACAAAAAATTACAATAAATAATTTACTCGTATCAGTAACTTTATTAATAGCATTCAAAACTCAATCTATTTATGAAATAGAGAATAAAAGAGAGTGGAAATTTTATTACTAATACAATGCAGGTAATAAAAAAATAATGGGCGAAAAATAGAGGTAAAATATATAATAAATTTGCAAAAGTTATCTATTTACACTTTGCATGAACTTTAATTATAATTAGAAAAATCTTGTAATAACAATCAAAACTCAAAAAATTGAGGGTTTTACGGATCTGTCGAATTTGGAGAAGAAATTAGCGGTACATTGGATTGATATTTATTCCAGGAGGTATATTGTGTAACTCCTTCACCTGTTAAGTGTTTTCATCTCATCTTCTTCGTTATTGTTAATTTGCGTTTCTGCAAAAAAATTATGTACAATGCTCGACCACTAGTGTACAATAGACCACTGGTTCACAATAGACTGATGGGAGATTATATATTAGTATGCGACCTATATTATGGTGAATGGGTTGAGGGGCTAACTAGTTAGGATTGGAATTTATATACAAATGTTACAGTACCTATCTGTATTCCTATCAATTGTACATTTGACGAATTTGTTGATGTTATCATTGAACGTGGAAAACTAACATGTTTCCCGAGGAATTTAAATATTACATATATGCTTAGCTCTGCACCGAAGAGAAACAAGATTCCCCATTCCTTCATTAAGAATGACAATGATTTGCAATTGTAACTCCTTAATGCTACAATTGATGGTATGAGGCCTTGTTTGAAGATATTTGTGGCTAAAAATGAGTTTGAAGAAGGGGCTGAAGTTTTCATTGAAAGGTCTCATCAAGGTTCAAATGTGCAGCTACACCACCACCACCGCCACCAACATAGCCACCAATTTTAGAAGTAGAGGAGAAAATAATGAAAAAAGATGGCTTCAGTGGATTTAGTGATGACTTGCATGATTTTGGTGACAATGAAATGAACTCGTATGGTTTGGAGGATGCAAATGGAGCGAAAGAGCTCCCAGATATTGTCGGTCGGACAGCTGGAGATGAAGGATTGATGGACTCGTTAGCTACACAACACAACCACCTTGATGGTACAGGTTTTTTCCTTGGGAAATGTTTTGACAACAAATTGGATCTAATGAAACAGTTGGAGATTGCTTCTGTGAAAATGCATTTTACATTCATATGAGGAAGAGGAGTAGTAAATTAACTTCAGTGACATGCCGAGATGCGAGTTGCCCATGGAAGTTACGCGCTTTAAAGTATGAGAGTTCTGACATGTTTTATATTACCAAGTACCATGGCGAGCACACATGCGGGGAACAACACATATCAAGCCGTCATCCTAACGCATTGTCGAAGACTTCGGGTGCATATTACCAGGAACGGTATGTTAATGGCAAAGGTAAATCCCCGTCAGATCTGAAAGATGCTATTTTTGCAGATTTTAATCAAAATCTTACTTATTGGAGAAGCTGGAAGGTAGGTGAAATAGCTAAGGCTATGATCAAGGGTACTCAGGAAGACGGGTATACTTGTTGGAAGTGTATCGCCATGTTATGTTGTCCTATAATGAAGAAAGTATTGTTGATTTGAAGGTAGATGATAAATTGCATTTTAGATATTTTTTCTTATATGTTGGAGCTTTTATTAAGGGATTCGCGCATATGACGAAGTTTATTGTTATTGATGGGACTTTTTTAGCGACAGGTACGAAGGTTGCTTGTTGTCTGCTGTGGCACAATATATAGAGAATCACATTTTTTTCAATTGCGTTCTGTGTAGTCGATAAAGAGTGCAATGATTCTTGGACCTACTTTTTTGAACAGTTACGGCACATTGTTGACAACAGCGATGAATTATGTACTATCTCTTATCAGCATCTATCTATTGGGAATGACTTAAAATTTGTTGACACTCATCATGATTTTTGCACGCGTCACACTGCTAAAAATACGCGCAAGAGGTTTTATTTTGGAATTTTTATTGAGCATTTCTTTTATGTCGCACAGTCATACAATACTGAGGAATTCTTTGACCATTTTCAGTAACTGCGTGATAAAAATAGGGGAGTAGCTAACTGCCTCGCGAACGAAATTGGGTTCCAAAAATGGAGCAGGGCCTTCTTTCCAGGAAACCGATGTGGCGTGTTGATAACAAACGTTGCAGAATCACTTAACGCAGTGCTTAAGGATCAAAGAGACTTCCCGATCATTGGCCTATTCAATCATATTTTTCAAAAGTTTGCAGAAAAATTCAAGGAGCGGCGTAACGAAATAAAAAATATTTTGACCCTCTTTGTTCCTTCTGGTGAAAAGAAGATTAGGAATAATATGGTTGTTGGTGACGCGCTCCAGGTGCATCAATTAGAGAATAACTAGTTTAGCGTCGTCGGTCACGGCAGGAATGCAGTTGTTGATCTGGATTTGAACAAATGTTCTTGTTGTCAGTTTAATTTGGAAAAAATACCCTGCCCACATGCAATGGAAGCTCTGAGATTGAGCTTTGAGGATGGATATAGTTCCTCCATTTACAATCACTCCTCTCCGTTCTATAAGATTTCAACATATTTGGCTGCATACGAAGGAACCGTTCTCACAATCCCTAGAGAAGAGAAATGGGTGGTGTCTGACGAGATTCAATTCACAAAAATACTTCCACCTGATGTTGATCCTACAAAGGGTAGAAGGAAGTTTAAGAGATAGGCAAGCATTTTAGAACCTAGTTCTTCTGGCAGCAGAAAAAAGGCAAAAATAGATGTTCCATTTGCAAAGAAGTTAGCCACAAAAAATAACTTGTAAAATATTGTTGCAGCATTCTTGATCGTTTAGCTACTGGTGCTATAATAAAGATAATTAAGTGTTTTAATATTCTAGACTTGTTGTTTGTAATCACTTGTTGTTTCTACTTTCAACTGTTGCATTGTACATAATAGACTATTATTTTATGGTCAACCACCAGCATTGTCTATTTGCAGACCTATGATCTAGAGTCAACCGTCCCTTTTTTTAAGGAGTCATGTGACCAAGTTGTCTCATATACTACTGTTTTATGGTTAACCACTCGCATTGTATATTGTAAACCTATGATCTATAATCAACCCTATTATTTTAAGAAGGAGTCATGTGACCTTCTGTTGTAGACTACTGTTTTAGAATCAACCACTTGTAATCAACCAATTTTCTATTGTCAACCCCCGTCGATATTTACAATTTAACCAAGACTTATTCCGCTGGTTTAGATAGTCTATTAATAACCACTGGTTTAGGTAGTTAATTTAATGTCTAATGTTAATAAGCGCTGGCAGCCAATATGAAAGGACTTGTCTAATTTATCGAAATACATCGAATATGTCGATTCAAAGCATCAATTCGTTTCTCAAAACTCTCAACAGTCACGTCATTTACAAAAAGTCATATTGAAAGGCACCATTTAGTGTCAAATTCTACTTATAAATACACTAGATCTTATGGAAATATTTATTCATCATTCTTTCAAATAGCCCAATCACTAACAGAGAAATGCCTCCGAGGCCAAGGCCAAGCATGAACACCATTTTTATCAGGGAATCACGGGATAGGCTCATCCGAGAGATCCAAGAAAACAGGGTGAGGAAAGAGAATAACATCGTCGTATCGCACGCATGTTGCAGATTCTCCTTCGTAGGGCTGGTGCAAATATTCACCACTATGTTAGCCTAGGAAATTTCCCTCCCGATGATCCTTCTCCCCCTGCAGTTTAATTTTTTTTCTTTAGTTAATGGAAAAATGTATGCTGTTGTAAGGGAGTTATTTAATAAAAATATTTAACTTAACTTTATGTCTATTTAATTTTCTGCCATGTTTTTTGAATTTTGTTGCCCTATTTTTTAGTTTTATGCTTTGGTTATTTTTTTCATTTGACAACAGTTTAGTGCAAAAACGCCCCAAAATAAAATAAAGATGTTCCAATAGAAACATACAACTCAAGGGATATAAATTTCAGTCTTCCAAATATTTGAATTTTCCGCCAATGAATTAAAAATTTCACAAGAGTTGTTGAATAAACCTATAGTATATAGTCTACCCCACTAGTGGTCTATCGATCCATTGTAAATGTAAACTAATAGAATTTCATAGTAAAGAATTAAGAACGATATATCCTAAATTAGATAGGCATACGGGTAGGTCCTCAATTATTAGTTGTTCATTAGTGTAAAGTATTAATTTAGTTACCTTAAATCAAAAAATGATAATTATTTATGAATAACTTAAAATTGTAAATATCTAATTCAAAAAATTGTAAACTTTGAATTGGATAAAATGGATGACTATAACATATCAATTATATCGGTATCAACCTAAGCTTATAATGATGAACACAACTTTCATTATATAGCCAATGATTATTATTACAACATAAGGTTAGGGCAATGTATGCAATTTGAAGACTAATTACCTATTATAATCGTTCACAGCATTACTTAATATCAACACATGTTGATATTACAGCCCAATATTCAATATACAAAATTCATACTTAGAAGCATTACTTGTTGACAACACTTCACTAGATAACATCTTATACTTAGAGGACTTGCTTCTTGCGTTGTTACATATTTTAGAATGACCAACTCTTAATAGTATGAAATACACCGCCAAGTATAATAACTTTACATGTTCCATGATTTTTAATAAGATGTTTAAAGGTTATAAAATAAAATTAAAAAATAACGTCGAACGTGGTGTAATCCTTATTTTAGTGAATTCTTGACCATTAGTTTACCCTCGACTGCAACAAGAGTTGAGGATGAAACCTCAAGTTGACACTTGCCCATTAAGGAAGTCTATTATTTATGCTGAATGTTCAGACTTGGGGTTCAGGGTTGGAGTTCAGGGTTTATAGGCTATTAAAGAAGTTCATCAGGGACTAGTGATTGATGAAAGACAACTCGTATTGTTCAGTAAATTAAAATATGTCCATGTGGCCTATTCCTAACCATACATTTTTTTGACCTATTAAAATTATCCATTTGATCCATTTAAAATTACCCATTTGACCGGCCATGTGATCAAAATAAAATTTATCACATTTCAACCATATTTTTTTTGACCCGTTCAAATTAACCCATTTGACCATTTTAAATTATCCATTTCAGCTGCCATCTCAAAACAAAATTGATCGCATTCCAACCCCAATTTTTACTTTCGAAAAATATTACTCAAACAATTGATGGAAAATGAGTCAAGGGTCGAGTGTATCCTTTGGGTCAAGAAATAATTATCACTGCGGCATTGCTGCTAGTCAATTTACAGCTACAAATCCGGTGAATGTTGGTCGGCGTTTCTCAAAATGTTCCAAACTAGGGTAAGATAAATTCCACAAGTTCGACTCTTTTTAAATTTAGGGATTTAATTTTACAAATAAATTATTTTTCCCATTTGATTTGATAGGGTAAAATATGTCAATTTTTTGAACGAGACGATGATCTGCTAGATCCAAGGATTGCTGACTTTATCAATAGTTTGAAGTGTGAAAAGGACGCTCTTAAGCATGAAAAGATCGTTCTGCAGATGAAGGTGGATGAACTTAAAAATATAGGGGATGAACTTAAGAAAGATGATGATTATGGAGGGATTGAACTAGAGGGAGGGCATATTCCTGTGAATTGTATAGTTGGAGGGATGTTTAAGATGAATGAAATGAGGCTGATAAGTGGGTTATGCTCTTGTGCATCGTTGTCGGATTTGTGGCAGCTTGGATGATGAAGTGAGAAGGAACATTGATTTGTTGTTGGTAGGAATGGTTTAATTACTGTAAGATTGTTTTGTTGGAAGTATTTTGGATGTGTACTGATGTAATGTTTAATTTGTTGAAGTTATTAGACGCGACTTGAGTCTATTACGCAACCAAGTAGCTAGTTTATTGATGGACTCAGTGTCTATTACGCAACCTGTGGGTTATGCCTGATGCAATGTTTTATTTGATAAAGTTATTAGTACTAGACACATTGTCTACTATGCAACCAAGTAGCTAGTTTATTACTAGACACATTCTCTATTACGCAACCAAGTAGCTTCCCCTTGTAATACAATAAGGAAGTGCTAAGAAAACAAAAATTACAGCATCAATAGTTAATAAGCAGCAAGATAGTTTTATTACATAGAGGTAGATGCAAAAGTCACAAATTACTACAAGTTCACCGAAAATGAATTTGTCCCATGACCAACACAAATTGAAATTACAATTATAAAACTAAGAAGGGTCCACCCTTCCCCTGAAGATATAAATTGCAATTTTTCCCTGAACAACTCCATTCTCTTGTCATTAAGCTGATCCAGCGGCGTATCAGTTAGGAGGAAGTCAATAACCTTTACTGCATATGCTCCACTACTTTCACTATAATAATCAAAGACACAATTAGTTATTAAACAAACCAGAAGAATGAGTAAAACATAATAGATATCACATTTAATTTACTTTGCTGAATGGCTGGCACATCCATAATACGTTCCCAAGACCATTTCTTCGTAAGCACATCTTGGCCTAAGTTTGCAAACTAGCCAATTTTCATCAAAATCCTAGGTATCATGAGTGCGAGGGGTTGTACCAATTCTTCTAGTTTACCATCATCATACAAACTAACATTACTATCGTAAATTCGAATCAAATCCTCGGCCAAGTGGAAAACAACAGGCACAAAATACCTATTATCAATTTGCCACACACAGTACAATAGCTTAGCCTTGCACCACTCCACAGCCCCAGGTTTTGGCATACTTCCATGAGGATATAGCATCAGGGATGTAAGGCACAAGTCTTGACAAGCATAAACTGTCTCACAAAAGTCCAAATCCTTTCCCTCTTTACTGGCAGCATCCTTAATCTTATCCTATGCAGTGCACATGTTGTTGCATAATGCAACATTCACAACAACATGACTACGGGCATAAAAGTGTGGACGTCTAATGTTTCGTACGCGCATCAGTGCCAAAAGTTCCTCCACATGCTAAATATTATTAAAAAAATATACGTTAAATATGGAGCTACTAAAAAAATACACGCAGTGATTAAGATACTTACAAAATTAAAACGGACGGGTTAGCACCGCACAACTGCTCGAAAAACATCCAACCATAGCTGCCAGTCAAGAAGTTTTCAGGAAACATCTCCTTCTTGTCAACCCATTCACAGAATAGTTTCTTATCTTCCTCCGAAACTGGTTGAGTATGTCTACCTTTGGTTTCTTCTTCTTGATCTATTTCAGCTTCCTCATCTTGCTTGAAGAAATTGAAGAATTCCTTAATTTGCTTTGCAATCGTGTAACTCTGTACCAAGGTGACTCAACTACTTTAGAAGGGCTCTCATTCTGATTTTCCATATCCCCAAGGATCTTTAACACCTTATCCAATTTCCCATTCACAACCTTCAACTCTTCGCGCACGTCTGTATCACTTGGCTGAGCATTGCACATCCTCAATGGTCCTCCTCTACCAATATTACAACTAGTGGTGAACCAGGAATACTCCCACTCAAAGGGTCATCATCACCAATGCCAGCTTTATCATTAGTCTCTAAGCTCATTGCACCAGGTGCCTTTTTAATTGCAGTCACCCATTCCCAATCAACTGCTAGCCAGTAGATTATAAGATACGCTACCTCATCGTCGTATGGTAGTCCATATCCATCTCAAGTAGGGTAGGAATAAGGTAAGGGTGCACCTCCTGAAATATAGCATAGATAGAAGTCAATAGACAAGCAATACAAAATAATAGACACGAGTTCTATGATAATCTCCTACTTTGGTTGATTCTAATCTAATGGTGGAGTGTTATTTCACTCCCTATCTTACCATACCAAGGTCATCAAATCTCTGCTTAAAGGGATCCCATCAGGTCAAATTTCACTTTGTTGTTGTGTCATCTCAACATCCTTGGCAGCGGCATCAGTACAATCTTTGATTTCTCGGCACTACGACCAAATAGCGGAATTGCTTCGTACGCCCATGCCTACATTTTTTCATGAACCAAAAAGTATTAATTTTTGTCTGCGGTAAATAAAATAATAATACTTACCATGAATGACCATGGAAAACCGTACATGACATAACTATCTGATTTGGACTTTTTACCAGAGATTTTATTTTCCTTCCTCTTGCTCATATATGATTCTACATTGGCAACATGTCCTTCTTCAAGTACTCAATTGTAAGCTCAAAACATTCCTTGCCCCATGGATATTTCATGAAAACTTCTAGATTGTTAGCCATACGAATCCACTTCTTATCGACGTATGCTATGTTATCCCTTGCAAGAAAGTGTGAATAGAGAAACCATATCAATTCAATCTTAAACCTCTCAACTGTTTCAAACCTCTAGGACTTCAACTATTTCAAAAGCAGCTTTGCATCCACCCCCTTCCTGCTAGATTGACAAACTTTGTCGTAGAATGCTTCACCATCATCTATCACTTTCTTCATAGCTTCTTTACTGGGTTTGGCACCACAGTTCAATCCAGTCATCATAGCAAACTCCTTCAATCCAAAGTGAACGGGCTTGTCTCCAACTAACAACCACAACTCGCACTTTTTCGCGCTACAAATTTGGCGAATCACCAAGGAATGGACAAGCTGTCCATAGAACTGTGTCCAATGTTCTGAAAGTTTTGCAAACTGTCCATAACAACTACTATTAAAATTTTCCATCAAATTGATTGTTCTATGTTTATCCTTGAACTCATTGAATACATTGATCCTAGACCTCACACTAATCTTGGCTGGGAAACGTCTATGCTTTCTTAGAAAAGTTCCGAATTTGTATTTGGATGCGTCAATCGCCCTTAAAAACACAGGAATTGACAAAGCATCCTGGTCACCTTCAACTACTGGATGTGTTTCACTTTCTATTCTATCGTCAAATTGTTCATCATCTTCTTCTTCATCATCTTCTTCTTCTTCTTCTTATGCTACATCTTCTTATTTTTCTTCTTCAGCATCTTTATCAACCTCCTGAGCAACATCATCACCATTTTCATCATCCTCCCCACCTAAAGCTTCATAATCACTGTCCTTTTCTTCTTCGACAATTGTTTTTTTCAGGAACATGTTCTTCCATTTGAGTTTGTGCTGCATTTATTAAAATTTTGATTTAAATTGTTAAAACTGGTTAAGATATTAGCTAACGTTGACTTACCTAGCAAGTGAAATGTTAGGCGCCATCACAGCCCAGAGGTTGGGATTCCGGATCGTGACAAGTTGGTATCAGAGCACTACGTTGCCTATGTCTCACGAGTCATGAGCAAGCTTAGTAGAGTTTGGAGGTTCGATACGAAGATGTCTGTACTTATCTTTTAGAGGCTATAGGGATTTAGGAAAATTTTACTTCTTTCTTTCTCTGTCGTGCGACTTTGTTCCATTACTGAAGTTTAAACCATTCTATTCTTGTTCTCTTGCAGATGGTCAGCACATGCACATTATCTACAGTCGGGCAGGAGACAGAGCCCTCTATTGCAGCCACTACCAGGGGTAAGGGCCAAGGCAGAGGTGGGGGTCGAGGCAAAGGCACAGCTCATCCTAGTGCGCGTGCAGCAGCACCCATTGCTGAGCCTCAGATTGATCATGAGTAGGAGATCCCAGTTCAGACCGCACCAGTCGGATTCGGTCAGGTCAGGGATTCATTGCTACTCCCGTGCTTCAAGACGCTCTAGTCAATTAGGTGGGCCTTATGGAGAGCGTGGCCCATGCTGGAGTATTTCCTATGGCACCAGCAATATCTCAAGATAGGGGAGGAGCTCATACTCCCACCACTCACACCCCGGAGCAAATGGCTCCATTGTACCAGACTTTGGCGGTCCCAGCAGTTGGAGTAGTTCAGCCCGTTGTTCCTACGTAAACTGGGCAGAGGCCCGCAATGTCTTTTAAGGGATTGATGAGATTGGATAAGTTCACAATGCTCTTTCCTATTCATTTTGACTGTACACCTTCTAAGGACCCACAGGATTATTTGAAAGGTTTTCCATGAGGTGTTGTGTAATATGGGTATCGTGGAGTCTAATAGAGTCGAATTTGTAATGTTTTAGATGTTCAGTTTTGCCAAGAGGCGGTGGAAGGATTATGAGCGGAGAAGACCAATAGGTTCATCGCCACTCACTTAGAACTATTTTTCGCAGCTATTTCTGGAGAATTCATTCTTTTTACTCTGAGGGAGGAGTACCATAGGCAGTTCGGGCGTTTTCAGCAGGGTAGCATTACCGTTACCCAGTACGAGACCAGATTTGTGGATCTAGCCTGCCATGTAGCTATCTTGATTCCTACTGATAGAGAGAGGGTTAGGAGATTCATTGAAGGTCTTACTTTTAGTATCAGGCTACAAATGGCCACGAAGACTAGGGATGATAATCCTTTCTAGAGGACCATAGAGATTTCTAGACGGATCAGAATGATTCGTGATCAGGGTAGAGAGGCGGTACTTGAGAAGAGGCCTCGTCATTTTGGTGGTTTCGATGGTGCCTTATCTGAGGCAGAGTTTCATTTGGTAGAGGCCATCCCCACAGGCTGATTCAGTCAGCTCTTTAGGTAGCCCGCAGTACTTCGGGTAGTTGTGGTTCTTCTAGGTCTCGTCCTGAGTAGCCAACATTCGGTACACCTTAAGTAACTATCAGTGCACCACTGCTACAGTGTTACTACAATGGTTATCTGGGCCGTTAGGGTCAGTCCTAGCCTCAGCAGCCACAACAGCCGAGAGAGTGCTTTGAGTGCGGAGGTACGGGCCACATTAGGAGGTACTGCCCTAGATTGATTAGCAGCAGACCTCAGCAGGGTTCCCGTGCCATGGTACCGGCACTGGTAGCTTCACCGCCCGCTCAGCCAGCTAGATGCGGGAGTTAGGTTTCTAGAGGTGGAGATCAGGCCATTAGAGGTGGAGGCCAGCCAACTAGAGGTCGTCCAAGGGGCGGAGATCAGAGTGGTGGGGCCAAGCCCCATTTCTATGCATTTCCAGCTATACCTGAGGCAGAGTCATATGATGTCGTCATCATAGGTATTGTTCTGCTTTGTCATAGAGATGCCTCTGTTTTATTTTATCTGGGCTCCACTTATTCATACGTTTTGTCGTATTTTGTTACATATCTTGTTATGCCTCTTGATTATTTGAGTGCTCCTGTCTACGTGTCCACGCCTGTGAGAGATTTTATTGTACTAGATCGTGTTTATCGCTTGTGTGTGGTTTCTATCGGGAGCTTTGAGACTAGGATACATATTTTACTTCTTTATATGGTGGACTTTGATATTATCTTAGGCATGGATTGCTTCACCTTATCACACTATTTTGGAATGTCATGCCAAGACTTTGACATTAGCCAGGTTTTGCCTCGATTGGAGTGGAAGAGGACTCCTTGCCATTTTACCAGTAGGGTTATTTGTTATGTGAAGGCTCAGCGTATGTTCGGAAGGGGTGTCTAGCATATTTGGCCTATATACGTGATCCTAGTGCGGAGGTTCCTTCCATGGATTCAGTACCAATTGTGTGCGAGTTTGCAGAGGCGTTTTCCTACATATTTGCCGAGGATGCCACCCGATAGAGATATCAATTTCTGTATTGACTTGTCTCTGGGCACTTAGCCCATTTCTATTCCACCATACCTTTTGGCCCCAACTGAGCTGAAAGGAACTGAAGGAGCAATTGTAAAATTTGCTTGATAAGGGGTACACTAGACCTATTGTCTCGCCTTGGGGTGCACCAGTGTTGTTCGTGAATAAGGATGGTTCGATGAGGATGTGTATAGATTATCAGCAGTTGAACAAGGTCACTATCAAGAACAAGTATCCATTGCCGAGTATTGATGACCTATTTGATCAGTGATAATGCCAAACTATGCCTTATAAAAAGACTAGTCTGAGTAATTCTGCCCAGAGTCGAACCACAGAGAATTAACTTATCAATTACTTTTGTCGGACTTACTAAATTCACAGAATCAATTTCCCCAAACTTTGTGATTCACAATTGATCATATATCTAACAACTAAACTGAAAATAAATAACAGCTGAAAGTTAACTAAGCTTGCTTGTATATAATTGGAATAAGGTCTAAGGTAATGGTTTCCCCCGTTGTTGATTTCCTTGGTTGAATATGTTTTATAACTGAGACTTAGTTGTCTCCATCAATCATGAACACTACAGCTATCATAAATCTTTCTCAAGCAATTACGATAATTTACTAGACGCACTCTCTCAAGCTACGCTAGCTAGATTCACATTACGGTTCACTTAGATTGCACCCGAGGTATCGTTATCTCTAATCCAACCTCTAAACCCTCGGTTATGACTCTCGTCTATACTCCGGGAGTGATGTTGTTCATACAGTTACCTAAATATGCACTCTCTCTTTCAAGTAGATACATACTAAATAGGGACGGATAATTGAGGGCCATTTCAATTCACCACAATCAAGACGTAGATGAACAAATAGAGATTAACAACCGATTTAAAACTATATTAATATAACAACCAAGTCATCCCCAATGGGTTTCACCAAAACCTTAGATTAAAGTATTTAGCTACTCATAACAAAGTAAGAGAAAACAACTAAATTATTCATAATGGAAGAATTGCAAGAAGATAGAAGAGATAAAGAACTATGATGTTTTGGGTGATCTCTCACACTTGTTCTTCTTCCAAAAGTAATCTCCAAAAATAAGCTTTTTTTATCTTGGGCGAGTTTCTACATCTTATAAGGGTTTTACAAAAGTTTCCCAGAATTGACACTTTGGCCCTTAAATTTCTGGATCGTGAACAGTTCACCGCGGCTGCGGCATGGACCGCGGTCGACCGCGGTGAACACTGCCTGGGCCTATTTTTGTATTTTGTCTCCGCGTTCTGCTCCGCTGTCCACCGCGGTCGCGGTGGACTTTTGTCCAGTCATTTTCTTTTGCTCTTTTGTGTACGGGTACTTCTTGAGTGGGTGTTTTCTTTACATTATTGCCTCCAAACACTTCATGTTGCTTCTTCACATATAATATTCCCTGCGAAACCAAATAGCACCTTTTAAAGCATTTTATTGGCAAATTACCTTATAAACTAACAACAAAGCATGGGCAATTAAGGTGTAAATATCAACTATATAGCCTATTATCAACACCCAACTTAAATTATTGTTCTAGTCCTCGAGCAAATTCACCACACTCCATCAAAATTCCTTCCCTATGCTTTTCCCTCAACGACTCACACGCATGAACATTTTTACAGAAGTACACCTAGTAGTGAGCAAACTTTACCTCAAGAATCAATCTTTCGTACCCCGTAACATTTGCACTTACTCAACCACTCTACACAAGAGTCAAGACGTACCTTTCCTTTGTGAATCAACATGCCCTCCACATCACACAAAGAGTAGTTCCATATATAATGATAGTGATAACAATTAGGAACTAAAATAGACAGAATTCGCTCACTCTCAAAAGAATATTACATGCCACAAAGAGCACCATAGGCTTGCCCGTAGTGTAGTACTCGACTAATGAGCCCAACTCAGTCTAAGATCAATAGGACTTTATTTGGTTGTAATGTAGGCTAAGGGACGGTTAGGATATATTTGGATATAGTGACTAGCCTCCCTAAGCACTTTTAATACAATTACATTAAACTTTAAGATCATTGTTTTTGTCAGCCAACATTCCACCATATTTATTTGAACATCCCCATACATTAGATGCAATTTGTACAAGCTACCACTTATTAAATCACTATATAATATATTATAATTTTTTTTTTCGTGTGCTTCTCTTTTCATGCTTCACATTCTGCACCTTTTCTTCTATTTCCATGGTTCCACTTCAAAAACCGAACCACCACCCCACACTTTTGCTTTTGCATATTTTCAAATACCATTCTAGTGCTTAGTGAGAGGAAAATTGGTTCGAACAACAGGCTATTCAAACAATTGGGTAAGGTTCACATTGTGGTTGCCAAAGAAACAGGCTTTACAGGCTTAACGGGCTTAACTAAGATGTAATGCATTCAGGTGGTTTACTTTATATGTGTATGGTTCAACAAAGAAATGCCTATTCACTTCTAAAACTAAATGAAGCTACTATTTCGCTTTGCAAACACACAGGGCAAGTTCTAGGCATCAAATGTACAGCATAGAATACGGTAACACTCACACACACATAGCACATGACTCACTCCGGATTAGTTTTATCAAGACATTCTCTTTTGAATGTTTCAAGTTAGGTATAAACATACAATTTTTAAGGCACTTAAATAAGATTCAACCCTTGAAGCTAAGCGCTTCACTCTAGCGTCTATCGTGTTCAGGTTGTAAAAGCGCTAAGGGTTTTTCTTCTTCGATTTTAAAGCTCGTCGCCCATTATCCTAACCTTAAAAAAAACAAAAAAAATCTACCTATACCCGGTTCAAGCTAAACCCTGGAAAGAACCGTGGCCCAAAGAAAAACCAAGGGGGAGTTACTACACTACCTAAAAAAATTAAAAAAAAAAAATCTTTTTGGTATTTTCTCTAGACTAACTTCCCTCAAGAAAATTGTCTAAAGGATACGTCATCAGAAGAGTCTCTATATTTCTATTTTTTTTTCTCGACTTAGTCCCTCAAGAACCCCGTCGAAAAGAGATCCGTCGTCGGACAAAGCACTTACTATTTCTACTTACCTAATGAACTAACTAATCTAACACCAAAAACAATCAAAGCAAACAGTTAATTGTTACAATTACAAACATACAATGAAGTATCCCCCACCCACTACTAAAATAAGGACAATGTCCCCATGGCTTCAAAATGTAAAGAACAGTGAGGTAAAGGAACTTACCTGAGGCTCACTCTTGGTCAGAAACTGTGTCTGGGTTCACGTTGCAGGCGCGACCCAGAGCTCTCAACCAGCCCATGAATTTCTTTTCCGACTTCACCTGTCGGTCAGCCACCGCATCAACACGGGTACCCAAGTCAGCAACGGAGGTCCGCAACCCAGTCATCCCTTGCTCCAAAGCTGCCATACGAGTGCTCCGGCGTGGCTGTGATGGTCCTTCCTCGTCCCCTCTCGAAGGAGCTGTGATCTCAGCAGCCCCAGCATCATCATCAGACTCATCAGTAGAGTCATCACTGTCTGGCACCGGCTCTCTTCCCTCGAGTTCAATTTTCTTTGCCCGGAAAGGAGCCTTTAGAGGTAATTTCCCATCAACTCGAAGGTTCTCAGGGACATTAGCAAGGCGGCACAGTCGGGTGACTAGCGAAGGGAAGTAGTGGCCCTTGATTAGCTCAGGAGATCTAATGAACATTTCATCATGGAGGACTCGGGCGACATCAAACCCTTGGTGATTCATAAAGAAGTAGATCATAGCTGCCCGTGGCCCATTCACATCAGTGGTATTGCTGGATGGTAGCATACGGGTGTTGATGACCGTGAGCCAACACTTTGCCTCCTAAGTAAGAGACTGTGAGTGTAGAATCATCGGCTGTGCTACCCATTTGGACATTCTGCCAGGTATACAGATTACCTCCTGAAGTCTGACCTAGTCAACCCTCGGGCGATGAGACATGATGTAATGATCGTCAGCCGTGAATGTTGGGAGGCGATACGCTCTGCGGATGACCTCTATAGAAGCATTAACCCGGGTGTTGCGCACAATCACAACCTCATTCTCGTTTTCTGGCAAGTTTGCATAGAACTCTCTCACTAGCTGAATATTGGCCTCCTCTGGAAGCTCAAAGAAGATGTCCAGCTGACACCTCCTTACTCATTAAACATATTTGGGCACTCCTTCACCAATGCCGTCCGATCGATATGGACCTCATGGAGTAACTTCTTTGCAGCTTTCTGATTGTACCTTGTCTCCGCTGATTGAGAGACGAACCGAGTGCTATCGAACTGAGTTGCACTGGCTTGGCCCCTAGCTCGTGAAGAGCCTCTTGGACCACTAGAAAAGGCCCCGGTGTTTCGTCTCTTACGGGAGGAACTCATAGTACCTGTCAAAATATAGAAACGCTTATTAGGACAGGCCCAAAATGTGTGACTATGGGTGGTTACTCAGACTTCACTACAACCATGTCACAACATCTCCTTATATCTCCATTGAGGCAATTTCCCAAACACATTGTGGGCAAGGCAATTATCTTCATATACATGGCCCATGGGAATCAAGAAAACTTCCCCAATTCACATATCCACTACACCCACACACCCCACACTTGCTACAAACAATCACCCACCAACAACACCCTTTTAACATTCAATACACAGCCCCTTCACCGACATATGCCAACAAAAAACAAGGGGGGGTCGGAATTCATACCTTTGCGGAAGAGGATGAGGGGTCTTGTGAAGGAAGAAGAAGAAGAGGAGAGTATGGAGGGGAGGGTTAGGGTTTAGAGAAGAGGGAGATTGGGGGCGTGCGTTTTGGATGAAGGGGGGGTGTGTTTTGTTTTAAAAATAAAAGAAGAAGAGAAGGAAAAGGAAAAGAACAGAAAAAAAATTGAAAAAATTAAAAAAGAAAATTCAAACCTGGTATTCCCCCGCAGTCCTCACCGCAGCCGCGGAGGAATTTAATCCGGAGACAGTGTTCACCGCGGTCCTGGCCGCGGTCACGGTGAAATGTTGATGCTCCAGTTATTTCCGCGGTCCTCACAGCGGTCCACCGTGCGGTCTGAGGCAGTGTCTCCCGCAGTGCCACCGCGGTCCGCGCCACGGTCGCGGTGAACGGGTATTTTTTTTTTAAACATGAAGTTGCATACTAAACTTACAACACATTCGTGGGTTGCCTCCCACGCAACGCCTGATTTAACGTCGCGGCACGACGCAAGTCGTTGAGCCATCACTCCTCATTCGCATACCGGGGTTCTTTCAAATTGATCACCACTGTATCCCCTTTTTCTTCAGCTATTCCAAGGTAATGTTTCAACCTTTGCCCATTTACTGATAACTTGTTTGTCCCATCTTCTGATTCGATCTCAACAGCTCCACTTGCGAACATTTGCACCACTCTAAATGGTCCTGACCATCTGGACTTTAACTTAGCCGGAAACAATCTCAACCTTTAATTATACAGTAATACCTTGTAACCGGGTTTGAAATCTCTGTCCACGATGTGTTTGTCATGCAGCTTCTTCATTCTTTCCTTGTATAGCCTCATGCTTTCAAAGGCTTGATATCTAAATTCTTCCAGCTCATGCAACTCTGTCAGTCGATTTTGTCCAGCTGCATCAGGATCCATGTTCAATTGCTTTACTGCCCACCAAGCTCGATGTTCTAGCTCCACAAGCAGATGACAGGCCTTCCCAAATACCAACTTGTATGGTGACATACCTATTGGTGTTTTGAATGCAGTTCTATAGGCCCAGAGTGCGTCATCAAGCTTCTTTGCCCAATCAGTTCGTGTGGCGTTCACAGTCTTGGTTAGTACATTCTTTGTCTCCCTGTTGGACACTTCAACCTGCCCATTGGTTTGCGGATGGTAAGGGGTAGCCACCTTGTGGCGTACATCATATTTTGCAAGTAGTTTCTCGAAGGCTCTATTACAGAAGTGAGTGCCTCCGTCACTGATGATCGCTCTTGTTGTCCCAAACCGGGTGAATATGTTCTTTTTCAGAAATCCTACCACCACTCTTGCATCATTAGTGGGCAACGCTGCAGCCTCTCCCATTTAGACACGTAGTCCACAGCAACAAGTATGTACTTATTGCCAAAAATGAGCTGACAAACGGACCCATAAAGTCAATCCCCCAAACATCAAACACCTCTACCTCCTGAATCGGGTTCATAGGCATCTCATGGCGATGGGAAATGTTCCCGGTCCGCTAGCATTCATTGCAGCCCTTTACCTAGAGGTGCGCATCTCTAAACACAGTTGGCCAAAAGAATCCGGCCTCTAGCACTTTCGCAGCTGTCCTGACCCCTCAAAAATGTCCTCCGTATGCTGATGCGTGACAAGCCTGCAAAACCGAAAATTGTTCAATCTCGGGGACACACCTCCGGATAATATTATCAACACATATTCTAAACAAATAAGGCTCGTCCCAATAATACATGCGGCAATCACGAAAAAACTTTTTCTTTTGGACAGATGAAAGGTCATAGGGAAATATACTGCAGGCCAGGTAGTTTGCAAAGTCTGCATACCATGGCGCATCCTCAAGACTGGCTGCGAGCAGCTGCTCATCTGGAAAGGTTTCCAGAATCTCTTCGACCTCGACTGATTTTTCAGTTCCTTCAAGTTGTGATAGATGATCAGCAACTTGATTTTCTGTGCCCTTACGATCACGAATTTCGAGGTCAAATTCTTGCAACAGCAGCACCCAACGAATCAGGCGCGGCTTAGACTCCTTCTTCTCAATTAGGTACTTGAGAGCTGTGAGCACGTGATTTTTGCCACGCTTAAATTACTCCTATAAATTCCTATGAATTAGGATTTTTCTTTATTATTTGAATTAATTGCATGATTTTGTGCCTTGTTTGCATTTTTGTGTGCATTTTAGTTGCCATAATTCATAAAAAAGTACAAAAATAGTGCATTTGCATTTAGAATGCGATTTTATATTTTTAGTTTCACTAGTTAATTGACATTGCAAAAATAAGAGAAAATAGCAAAAATAGTTCTTTTGCATTTTTGCTTAGGATTTAGTTAATTTTAGAAAATTAATTAGTTTAATTCTAGAGTTAAATTAGGTCTTTGTTATTTTTTTTTAATTTTTGCATTTAACGAAAAAATAATAATAATAAAGTACAAAATAATAATAATAAGAAAAAAGGAAAATGCAAAAATAGAAGTCTTATTAAAGACCCACGTTTTGGGCCAAATGTGATTCAAGCCCAAATCAAAACCCCTCAACCAGG
>NW_017671601.1:89670-189730 GCF_001879085.1 Nicotiana attenuata
GTTAGTAATTTTAGGGTGAATTCAAGGGTAGTGTAGGTATTCCTTAATTAGAGAATCCTGCAGTAACTGAATTAGAACCCCCTAGGACCTTCTAGATTGGGTTTTAATTAAAATTTCAGGAACTTGGTAGTGTTACTTGGCCAACAAGGCATAAAATGAAGGGTTTAAGTAGTTAAAATCTGAAAATAAAAGAGGGACTGAGAGTGTAAAACAAAAATCTGATGCTGCCCTAGTTTTGCCTAAAAAAAGGCACACCCCTTGCCTTGTTTTAGATGTTTTTGAAGTTTTGGAAGCTCTGAAAATCCCCCCCCCCCCTCCTCAAAAGTTCTCATCAGCTCAAATTGAATTTTGAATTCAAAAAATTCTCTAGATCTAGATCTTCAAAAGCCAAAAACCAAAACAAAAACAGGAAAACAAAAAAAAGTACTGTTCTATTGCTTTCTTTAGATCAATTGCCAGTTCTAGCTTGAAAATTCTTAGTATTTGATTGCTGAAACTCAGAAGTTGCTCCGGTTTGATTTTTGAGTCAATTTGGGATTAGATCAAGGGTTGTTTCGGGTTGTTTTGTTGGTTGCTGTCGTCTGTCCTTTGTTCCTGGGTTATACTGGTGCAATTTGATCTCCAATTGATCCTAAAGCTGTGATACTGCTGATTTTTGGTGCTGTGATTTGCTATTGGGACTGCCGCTGACCTTCCTCTTTTCTTTGTTACTTTGAACTTCCATGTACACATATTTGAATCCTACAATGTGAAATCAAGTTGGAGATGTAATGAAGCGATTTCTCTATCTTATTAGCTTCATATTAGTATTAACAGTGATTTTGTCTTGCTGTTTGTTATGTAGACTAATGGTGTAATGATTTGTTCATAAACTTGTTTGGAAACTGTTACCTTCAGTAGTATATTGAGACATTCGAAAACTATATAAATTGGACTGTTTATTAGAGATTTTCAACACTTAGATTCGTGCTAATTTGGGTAGAACTCCAGTAAATGTTCAGGTTCCAATCCATGAGTAGTTTATATGAAATTGTACAATTGAAGTCTTGTTTGTTGCTAAACTCCAGGAACCAGCATTTTATTTCATCAAAAATGTGAATAAACAAATGTGTAGGTTATTTGAAATCAAAGAGAAGTGATTAGTATTTTGCAGAATTCCGGCACTTTTGACAAATAATTCATACATATGCTTTAGCTGTGGCAAATCTGATATCACAATGCATGTTAAACTACATTGGTTTTACTGAGTTAATTTGTATAACAAAACTTGAACTATATCTTAGGCCTATTAATTAATCTCCATGCTTCCTGGAATCGCCTTATCTACTACTGTTTGGACATTTGGGCTAAATAAATAAAAAGGGGAACAGGCGAAAGAAAGGCTCAAGTGACTGATTATCCTCTTATGAACAGACTAATGGGCCTGGCTTCAGCGGAGCCCATAGCCTTATTTAATAGTATAACCAAGTTGAGTCACATCCAGTCCAAAACTGGACCAGGCCTGTTCCTAAAGGGCCCAAATATTGAACAGCTTTATGTTGAGACCCAGCGTTTGGGACAGCTTAGCACGAGCGGAAAGCGTTTTTCCTGGGCTCATTTTGAAGCCCAAAAATACTGAAGGCCTGAATTCATTTTGAAGTCGTAATTTAATTTTGTAATGCAAGCTTGGGCCCTTCAAGTTAAGTAGCAAGCTCAAATTAAGGGGGTTTTCAATGATGGAGATCCTTTTGTTTGAGTTTGGACTTGATCTTGAGGCCCGAATTCGCTTGAATGCTTTTAATAATAGTTCATTAATAAATTAATTAGGCCCCTTTAGAGACAAAAAAAAATAAATAGAAAATTATAGTATGCTTTAGGTTGGCCTTTAAGTAATAAAATGAGATGAGCCTCGCCGAACAAAAACTGCATAAATTGCGGGGCCCTCATTAAATGTCTATATAAAAAAAATACTTAGAATTCAGGGTGTGCCGTTTAGCGAATTTCACGACCCTCCGCGAAGATAATAACCCGTTAGTTGCTTTAGGCGCGTTTTTAATAAATTTACCTTCCTAAACTCGGGTGCACATTTATGTGACCCAAATCCAAATCTCAACGAATTCGAAATGTGTCGAAAACCGCGGGTGCATTTATGTGACGTGGTTCAAGACATGTTTTCACGACGTTGCAATTCTCTTTAAAAATAATAATAAAAGCGGTTTAGATTTAAAAAGCACATAAGTGAAAACATGTATAAAAATCAGATTTTTAGCCAATTATAATAATTTAAGCGACCGTGCTAGAACCACGGGATCCGGGGGTGCCTAACACCTTCCCTCGGGTCAACAGAATTCCTTATTCAGAATTTCTGGTTCGCAGATTCCAACTGGGAAGTCGAAATTTTCCTCGATTTGGGATTCAAGTTAAACCGGTGACTTGGGACACCAAAACCCAATCCTATCCCAAGTGGCGACTCTAAAAATAAAGAAATAATCCCATTTCGAATAATGTCACTTTAAATGGAAAAACTCCCTTATACATTATCCTTCGGGGTAGGTGTGTAAAAAAGGAGGTGTGACAAGAGCTGCATGGTCAGTGTGTACAATTACCTTGGAACCAATCAGATATGATCGGAATTTGTCAAAAGCAAACACCACCGTTAACATCTCCTTCTCCATCACAGTGTAGTTGAGCTGTGCACCGCTTAGCGTTCTGCTTGCGTAGTAAATCGGGTGCATCAGCTTATCCTTTCGCTGCCCCAAGACTGCTCCTATGGCATAGTCATTTGCGTCACATATGAGCTCAAATGGTTGCTCCCAGTTGGGTGCAACAATGATGGGTGCAGTTACCAACCTCTTCTTCAATTCCTCAAATGCCAACCTGCAATCATTAGAAAACACAAAGGGCTGATCCTTTTCAAGGAGTTTGCATAATGGTTTAGCAATTTTGGAAAAATCTTTTATGAAACGCCGGTAGAACCCGGCGTGTCCAAGAAAACTTCTCACCGCCTTGACTGAAGTGGGCGGTGGTAGCTTCTCAATCACGTCAACCTTAGAATGGTCGACTTCAATTCCTTTACTGGACACTCGATGTCCCAGGACTATCCCTTCCTGTACCATAAAATGGCACTTCTCCCAGTTTAGCACTATGTTTGTCTCCACACATCTTTTAAGCACTCTTCTTAAGTTCTGAAGACAGTCTTCGAATGAATCTCCCACCACGGAGAAATCATCCATAAAGACCTCCATAATGTCCTCCACCATGTTTGTGAAGATGGCTAACATGCACCGTTGAAAAGTCGCTGGTGCATTGCAAAGCCCAAAAGGCATTCTCCGAAAGGCAAAGATGCCATACGGTCAGGTGAAGGATGTTTTCTCTCTGTCTTCGGGGGCTATTGATATTTGATTGTACCCCGAATATCCATCCAAGAAACAGAAGTGCGATCGCCCGGCCAGCCTGTCCAACATTTGGTCAATTAAAGGTAAGGGGAAACTGTCCTTCCGGGTGGCTGTGTTCAATTTTCTGTAATCCATGCAAATTCGCCATCCCGTGACTGTACGAGTTGAGATCAACTCATTGTTATCATTTTGCACAACAGTCATTCCCCCCTTTTTAGGCACACATTGGACAGGGCTGACCCAATTGCTATCAGAGATGGGGAAGATGATTCCCGCATCTAACCATTTGATCACTTCCTTCTTTACTACCTCTTTCATGTTCGGGTTCAGCCTTCGTTGATGTTCTCTGGAAGGTTTGTGCCCTTCTTCCAAGAGAATCTTATGCATACAGAAGGCCGGGCTGATACCCTTAATGTATGTCATGGTCCAACCAATGGTAGTCTTGCTTTCCTGCAGTACCTGTAAGAGTTGTTCTACCTGCACATCTAGCAAACCGGATGATATAATAACAGGCAAAGTAGAATTAGGGCCTAAGAAAACATACCTGAGGTGAGCTGGTAGTGGCTTCAGCTCCAGCTTGGGTGGTTCCTCTTTTGATGGCTTTGCTGGAGGTGTAGCCCTTTTTTCTAACTCAAGGGACTCGAACTGAGGTTCCCTTGTCCAGAATCCTTTGCCTTCAAGTGCCATGACCCACTCAGCTAACCCTTCACCATCCATCTCTTCTAAATTTGTCAGACATGCCTCTAATGGATCTTTAACAGTCAGGGTTACATCATCTTCTTGCAGGATCACATCTACTGCCTCCACTAGAGAGCAATTAGCATATTCACTGGGTCTCCTCATAGATTGCTGAACATTGAATATGACTTCTTCATCGTTCAGTCTCATTTTTAATTCCCCAGTCTCACAATCGATCAATGCTCTGCCAGTTGCCAAAAATGATCTTCCTAGAATAAGGGGTATCTCCTCGTCTACCTGACAATCCAAAATAACAAAGTCTGCTGGGAACACGAACTTCCCCAATTGCACCAACACATCATCAAGAATACCAGTTGGCCTTTTCACCGTGCGGTCAGCCAGCTGTAGCAGCATCGAAGTCGGTCTAGCTCTGCCAATGCCCAGCTTGGTGTACACTGCCAGCGGCATCAGATTTATGTTGGCTCCCAAATCACATAAGGCCTTTGCAAAGGCATAACTCCCAATTGTGCATGGGATAGTGAAGCTACCTGGATCAGACATCTTTTGAGCCATCGGTCTTGTTACTACTGCGCTGCAGGTCTGTGTCAGAGTCACAGTGACAGATCCTGAAAATCAAACTTCCGTGACATTAGATCCTTCATCATCTTGGCATAACCGGGCATCTCCCTCAGAGCATCCATCAGCGGAATATTCAACTGAATTTGACGCAACATCTCCATGAATTTCTTGTATTGGTCTGTCTTCTTTTGTTTTATTAGTCTCTTAGGGAAGGGTGCAGGTATCACCCTTTGTGCATTGGTTGTTGGCTTCTCTCTGTTGGAATTTTCTGGCACAAGAGGTGCCACCTGTTCTGCAGCTTGCTCATTCATCTTTTNGTATAATCTCCTATTCTCTGTCTAAATCTCTCCCATTCCGGAGACTTACTGCCATCAGCTGATTTGGGTTTTGCTCCTTGGGGTTTATGTCAGTGTCTGTAGGCAAGGTTCCCTAAGGAAGGTTGTTTAAAGCCATGGACAGCTGTCCCAGCTGCGTTTCAATGTTCTTTATAGCTGAATCATGCACTGCCAACTTTTCCTGCACTTTATTATTTGTCCCAATGAGTTGCTGAAGCATACCCCTGATTTCTATCATGTTGTTATCTTGCTAAGGAGGTTGTTGATATGTTAGTTGCTACTGATTTTGCTGTGGATAGCCCTGTGATTTCTGATATGGCACTGGCACCATTTGGTTTTGAGGGTGAATTCCCCCAGGCTGTTGCATGTTAGGCCTGTACTGCTGATTTTGTGGCGGTCTCCACTGTTGTCCTCCTTGTCTCTGACCCCCATAGTTGTTGACATAATTCATATCTTCCCTTGCCCCTTGATTTGGCGGATAGAACTTTTTCAGGAACTGCTTGACTAATTCCTCCCAAGTGGCAATGGAATTGATAGGGAGCGAATTTAACCAAGTCTAAGCTTCCCCAGTCACAGAGAATGGGAACAGTAACAGCTTGATAGCTTCCAGGGTCACATTAGGCTGCCTTTGGGTCATACATATTGACAGAAAATTTTCAGGTGTTGCTGAGGGTCTTCAATGTGTGACCCGGAGAACAATCCTTTATTCTGCAGTAGATGCAGTATATTGTTGGTAATCTGGAAGGTCTCCGCTTGGATTGCGGGCACAGCTATGGCAGTGGCCAGGTTATCAGATGTGGGTTGTGCCCAGTCATAAAGTGCAGCTTCGGGCACAAGAGGTGCCACTACTCTCACGTTGGGGTTTGCTGGCGGATCCCCAACGTTTCCAACAACGTTGTCTGCGTCACCCATGTCAAATTCGAGCTGGTGTGATTGTTGGGATTGTTGAAGTCTCTTGTTGGCACGGTTCAACGCCCTGAATGTTTTCTCGGGGTCTGAGAGTCCTTCTAGCAGTTCTCCAGTCCTCGAAGAACTTCTAGGCATACACCTGATTTCCACAAGAGTTCAAACGTTAGAATTTCAATGAACAGATTGGGTATAGAGAAAACTGACTACACTAAGAATTTTTGTACTTCTTTCAATTGTAATTGATAACACCGTTAATTCCCCAGCAACGGCGCCAAAATTTGATAATGCCAAACTATGCCTTATAAAAAGACACACGGACGTAGCAAATATAGTCTGAGTAATTCTGCCCAGAGTCGAACCACAGAGAATTAACTTATCAATTACTTTTGTCGGACTTATTAAATTCACAGAATCAATTTCCACAAACTTTGTGATTCACAATTGATGATATATCTAACAACTAAACTGAAAATAAATAACAGCTGAAAGTTAACTAAGCTTGCTTGTATATAATTGGAATAAGGTCTAAGATAATGGTTTCCCCCGTTGTTGATTTCCTTGGTTGAATATGTTTTATAACTGAGACTTAGTTGTCTCCATCAATCATGAACACTACAGCTATCATAAATCTTTCTCAAGCAATTATGATAATTTACTAGACGCACTCTCTCAAGCTACGCTAGCTAGATTCGCATTACGGTTCACTTAGATTGCACCCGAGGTATCGTTATCTCTAATCCAACCTCTAAACCCTCGGTTATGACTCTCGTCTATACTCCAGGAGTGATGTTGTTCATACAATTACCTAAATATGCACTCTCTCTCAAGCAGATACATACTAAATAGGGACGGATAATTGAGTGCCCTTTCAATTAACCACAATCAAGACGTAGATGAACAAATAGAGATTAACAACCCATTCAAAACTATATTAGTATAACAACCAAGTCATCCCTAACGGGTTTCACCAAAATCTTAGATTAAAGTATTTAGCTACTCATAACAAAGTAAGAGAAAACAACTAAAATATTCATAATGGAAGAATTGCAAGAAGATAGAAGAGATAAAGAACTATGATGTTTTGGGTGATCTCTCACACTTGTTCTTCTTCCAAAAGTAATCTCCAAAAATAAGCTTTTTTTATCTTGGGCGAGTTTCTACATCTTATAAGGTTTTTACAAAAGCTTCCCCGAATTGACACTTTGGCCCTTAAATTTCTGGATCGTGAACAGTTCACCGCGGCCGCGGCATGGACCGCGATCGACCGCGGTGAACACTGCCTGGGCCTATTTTTGTGTTTTGTCTCCGCGTTCTACTCCGCTGTCCACCGCGATCGCGGTGGACTTTTGTCCAGTCATTTTCTTTTGCTCTTTTGTGTAAGGGTACTTCTTGAGTGGGTGTTTTCTTCACATTATTGCCTCCAAACACTTCATGTTGCTTCTTCACATATAATATTCCCTGCGAAACCAAATAGCACCTTTTAAAGCATTTTATTGGCAAATTACCTTATAAAACAACAACAAAGCATGGGCAATTAAGGTGTAAATATCAACTATATAGCCTATTATCAATCAGCTTCAAGGTGCCAAAGTGTTTTCGAAGATTGATCTGAGATCTAGCTACCATCAGTTGAAGATTAGGGCATCGGATGTCCCTAAGACAGCTTTTCGGACTCGTTATGGTCACTATGAGTTCTTAGTGATGTCATTTGGCTTGACAAATGCCTCAATAACATTTATGGATTTGATGATCCGGGTGTTCAAGCCCTATTTCGATTCTTTTGTGATCATCTTCATTGATGATATTTTGGTCTACTCCGTACAATCGAGAGGAGCATGAGCAGCATCTTTGGATCGTTCTTCGGACTCTGAGAGATAGTCAGTTATATGCCAAGTTTCAAAGTGTGAGTTTTGTTTGGACTCAGTTGCCTTTTTGGGCCATGTTGTATCTTTCGAGGGCATTAAACTGGATCCTATGAAGATTGAGGTAGTTCAGAACTGGCCTAGACCTACTTCAGCTACAGTGATTCGGAGCTTCCGTACTCACCCTACAGTTTTGCATTGTGAATGTAGATGCTGAGGCGGCCACCAGCACGATTAGAGAGTGAGATTTGGATATCTTTTGAGATTCTAACAATGAGCTGCCAGCTTGTTTGTGGTAGCCTAGAATCTTAGTCTTGTTTATTCATATTTAGACTTGTCTTTTAGGACAGTTAATATTTTTGATTCTTAGTTGCTCATGACTTTTGACACTAGTTTATAGGATTTTTTTTAGTCTTCCGTTGTATTAGATATTATTATCTACGTATGGTTATTGTGTTATGGTTCCCCAAATGTGTGAGTTGTTAGGTATTATCACGGCTTAGGTAAATTGGATGGTGGCAATGTATCTGTTAGTACATATTTTTTAGAAAATACATGGAAAGTCAAAAAACATCAAAGTAATGACAAGAATCCAATGATAAAATACCGACTTAATTGATTTGGTTTAATTCCAATATTTGAAAGATTAACTTAATTGATTTAGTTTATCTTTTATAGGAAAACTGACTCAATCAAGCCGTGAACACCCTTACTCCTAAATTACTAAACAATTCATATGATACATATTTTGGGTGCTAATCAATGGCTATAAAAAGTAACTATTTTCTCCTTCTTTTCTTTTTGTGTGTGTGTGTTTTTTTTTTTTNNNTTTTTGGGGGGGGGGGGTGGTGTTGAGGAGGAGGAGGAGGACTATAAAAAGTCAATTCCATTTCAGTAAGCTATATTCTCAAAAGCTATTCCTTCCATCCCATTTTATGTAGTAATAATTTTTTTAAAGCAAAAATAAAATATTTTTAAAGTTTGTGATTTAAAATAGGCCACATACATTTATGTGGCTATAAAATTATGTCTAACTTGTCAAATTGAAAGTTTAAAGTTAAAAGGCAGAATAGCCTAAGATACCTATACTTATCCCGCTTTGTCATCCCGGTCCCGATACTTTACAAGGTTTCATTCGAACACTTGTAGTTATTAAAATATACTACTTTAAACCCGTCTGACCGTTGACAGAGCATATGTGGCAACTTGATGGCCGAGTTGGACAAAATACGTGAATTTCACGTGTATAAGGAGCGTGAAATATAAAAAGTTAGACTATAAATAATTAAAATAAGAATAATGAATAAAAAGAAAAAGTAAAAGATAAAAAAATAAAAACAAACATGCCTCCTTCCCCCACGCCTCTCCCATTTCCTTCTCTTTCTACAGTTCTCCTTTCCCCTTTACCCTTCTTTCACCACCTCTCCTCCATCTCTTTTCTCGTTCCCCATTTTTCCTTTCCCATTATTCATCCTTTCCATTTTCACAAACTTTAAATCAATATTTGAGAAAAATATATTAAAAACCCCTTTCTTAAGAACAATCAGCATTAGTGTTTTTGAGATGAATTAGATCTATGGCTATTACAGTGTTGATTCTGTTTTGGGTAAGGATCGTTTTGGGACTATGATTTTCAGGTTGTGGACTCGATATTTAATGGCAGATTTATTTGATCGAGAGAAGCTAATTTTTTTTTGACAGTTTNAGTTTATAGGTGTAGAGTCTTGTAGATGCGTTTTGGTAGAGGTGTGGTTGACGGAGGGTCGTTTGTCAGAATTAGGTAGTGATGTACAACATAAAATTATAGTGGACAAGAATATATATTGAGCACATTCACTGGTGGTACCTTGGCATCAATGGAGGAAGGAGTTTAAGGTGGTTCAAATGGTGGATTGATGTAGTGAGTGGCGTCGTTGGACAAATATTTGTAAGGGAGAGATGGACGATGGAAAATTGGAGAATGATGATTTTTTTGTTATCCATGGTGGTATTGTTGCTGGTAAAGATAGAAAGTCAGAGTGTTATTTCTTGCTTTCTGCTGTGAAAAATGAAGAGAGATGGTAAGGGTGGGGGAGGAGTCTGAGTGAAAAAGAAAAAAAATTAATTTTTTTGAAATTAAATTAAAAAAATAATGATGTGTCATAAAAAATCTGATGTGGAGGACGACGTGTCATCCACATTGTGCATTTGAAGAACACGCGAGGTAGGGAGGGTTTAAAGTAGCGTGTTTTAACAAGTACCGAGTGTCTGGGTGAAATCTTGTGAAGTATAGGGACCGGGATGACAAAGCGGGACAAGTAGAGGTATATAAAAATATGACATTTTCTGTAACAAACTAAAAAGGAAAACGTGTCACGTAAAAGAAACTTTGTATTAGAATTATGCAAGACAAGTTCACGGTAACAGTTCAATGTATATTTCAGATATTTAAAACAACCTTAATTTTTGAATTCTACTTCTTCTGACATTGCTGTTCTTGGACATGGTTATTCCTCATGGTGGCCAGGATATTTTGGACAGTCCTATCTATTGTGAACTCTATAGTGGCCCTGTCTCTGATGCATGTAGCCATTGCCTCTTAACGATTAGCCCCACACACCTCTGTCATTGTCTCTAAACTAAAGGGGTAAATGGTGAAAATAACAAACAGAACGAGAAAGAAGAAACGCCCAACATTTTTAAGATCAAAATGGCAGCATTGCACAAAAATTCATTATCATTTATGAGGGTGTGCTTGGTATGACCGAAAAAGTTTGATTGGCTAAAATTCTGTGAAAAATATTTTCTTTATGAACTCATTTTCGATCAATAAGAGGAAAATATTTTCACCACCAAGAGGAGGGAAAACATTTTCCAAAATTCTTTTTCAACCTTTCTCATCCTATTCTCCACCCCCACTCACCCCCATGCCTACCCCTACCCCCCCCCCCCCACCATCCCACCCTCACCCCGCCCTACCTCCCATCCCCACCCTCTCTCTCATCCCCCAGTTGCCCCCACAACCCTACCTCTCACCGCCTATCCCCCACAACCCTACCTCTCACCGCCTATCCCCCTACCGCCCACCCCACTTTTTCCACTAATCTAAAACTAGAAAATATTTTTCGCAAAAAATGTTCCACTCACCAACCAAACATGCAAAAGTGATAAAACCAATCATTTTCAGGAAAAACATTTTCCTTCATGCCAAACACACCCTTAATCTCGATATGGATTCTGAAAGTAAGTAGCATTTATTGCATGGTCAGAATCCTCTACATTGTTGAACGATGAATACAAAATTCTGCAGAATTTATATTGAGTCGGGTGGATACACTCAGAAAATGCATAAGGCGGCAAATGAGGTTATAGCTGTTGTCAGCAATATCGATACGAGGTTCACGGTATTATTGTCAAGGACAGTAAGACCAGATATTCTCTTCACAGTTGGCCCTGGCTTCCCAACCACCTGCAAGGTAAGATATCACCATATTAAACTCCGAATTATGAAGCATCAATAACCAACAGGGTAGAGGAATATCAAGTGTCCCAAATTCCAAAATCTTGTTTCTTGTTGTTTAGTCATTTGCTCCTTTACATAATGAACTTGGTATCCTTTTTCTCTCCAAATCTTTTCTGGGGTATATCTTCGCTTTAAATATCAAGATACCACTTAGAATCAACAGAATTTCTTTTAAAAGATACTTCTAAGATATTTTCAATAAATCTCCTTAGCAAAAAAGAACAACTACCGGCAAGTTTTTTTTTGAGAAATGATTTCCTAAACATACAGTAGACTGGCTGTATCTCTTCTTTTGGTTCAGTAAGTTATAATCCTTTAGTTTAGGTATGCAAAAAAGACTACTTACATTTACCTTTCAATTGCTAAAAGAACGTTTGATTGGATATTAGAGCACAAAGAATATTAATCAACTAGATCTTCTGAATACTTGCAAAATTATAACCTAAGTTGCTCCGACAAGACAGTTTAGGTGTCGCATTCGTGTCGACACAACACTTGTGGGTGTGGGCATGAGATTCGTACCGGATTTGGTCAAACAATTTTGGGTACTTTGACCACGACGAGACGAGATAGAATTTGATTCCCAAAATCAGAACCAAAACTAGGGTAAATTTGAAGAAAATAGCATACCTTATCTAGGAAATCAATCATTTACTTATCTACAATTTAAGAATAAAAGAGAAATTCACACTTTGCAAGCTATGTGTAAGTGTTCTACAAAATTTGCATAATTTAGAGATTCTTTTTTTTTTGTGTGTGTGAATTCCAGACCCTACTTGTGGGAATGTACTGGGATTGTTGTTGTTGTTATCTTTTTTGAATTGTTTTAGCCAGACCACACCTTAGCAATACATTACACGCTGCAACTCAGATATGGACTTCAAACCATCTCAGCAAAAACTGACACGGATTGATTTTATGGTTTTAGAAATGCACTGACAGACGTCTTCTACATTTTTGGTTTTCATTTCCAGAGAAGAGGGGGTGGGCTGATTGGCTACTCTCTACTATTTATTGCATAAACAAATCAATTAGTTCTTTTAAGACATTAATTACGACTAACCTTCTTCCGAACAGTACAGAATCCACTGAATTGCAGTGTTGCTCCCAATAAAGAATCAATAACACTACCGCATACTCCAGCCAGTGCAGAAAGCGGTATCACCAAAAGCTGCTTTACAGTCACATCAGATGTGCATTTTGTAGTGAAAAATCCCAGGACTACAAATGTGAATCCAATGACAGCGCCTGCTGCTGCTGCAGCCAAGAGTCCTGCTTTTGTCACTCCACCATTTGTACCCCTTCGAACAGGCTGATTTTAAGTATAAGGAGAAATGAGAAACATAATGTCTTAAATCTTTTACCTTCAGATAATAGTTCAAAAAGGGTTGACATAAAGCATCATTTTAAACTGATTATCATGAAAATTTTTAAGGTAGTTATCATGTTTCCAGGCTTAAGCTGGGAAGAACTCAGTTTATCATGAGACTAGCACATAGTTGACTATCAATAAACTAATCGAAATCTGTAAGGACAAAAAAAAAGAAAAGGAAAAGCTTAATCAGCATTTGATACCTATTCATCATTGAAGAGAAAAGGCACTGTGCATTGTTTTCTCCTATGTATGAGGTGTCAGACTAAAGGATTAAGCAGATGTCAAAGCTTTAAATTCCCACCTTGAAGGTTGTAATAAGCCGAGGCTCCTCGTTACTAAGTATCCCAAGCTCTGAAGACCATGTGTCCCCATTGCAGCAGCAATACTGACCAATGATACCACCAATTAAAGATGTTATTATGCGTGACTCTTTTGAATCCAGACACTTGTCCTGTGACCCAATCAACATCCATGCAGTCAGAACCAATAGGGTAGCAATGCCACTGTTGAAGAAGACTTGAATCCTGTAAACGCAAAGTAAAATGCTAATGAAGAAAGCTAAAAACTCTCTCACACAATTACCTGTGGGCTTTCTACAAGGTTACTTGGTATCCAATCACACAAATTTAAAAATACATTCTGCTGAAATTACACTCGTCTTGAATAAAGTGTCAAAATGTTACTCTTCCTTCTTATTCCTATCTCATAATGACTAGGTGAGTTGTTAATTTTACAATGTCAAGATATCATTTTCTTTGGCAAATAAAAGGGCTACAATGAACTTTTCTGAAAGTTTGCAACACCGAAAAATTTGGTAGATAACAGAACTTCCACGAAAGACTAAATATTCACATTCACTTAACTGTCCTCGTTCTCAATCCAAAAAAGCACAGACTAACTGAGAAAACTTCTACAAAAGACTTTATTCCGGCATTCAAATAACTGTTCACATTCTCCATCTAGAAATCAGAAAACACTACATTGTCAAAGTTCTTACTGCTTCAAGAAAACTTCAATTTTAAATTTTTAGTCAAATCTGTAATAAATGTTAGATAAGCCCTTATTAAAATAACTAGACAAGCAAGTAAACAACATTTTTCAGAAAGTAGTACCTCATACAGGCAGAGGATACAAGCACCATGTTAAATTTCAAAATTATTAAGTGGTATCTTCATCTCATATCAGTCCTTCCTTTGCACCTATTGAAAGGTATGAGATGAGATGAAGGCACCAGTTAACAATTTTGTAATTTAACATGGTGCTTCTAAGCTCCGCCTATGTGATCATGCTCACAATACCGGTTTCAAGCCCGGAAGGAGCTGAAGGTTGTGGTAGGTTAATAAGCCAGCGTAAAACAAATCAAATTGTGATGAATTCTCACAATATATACATTGGGACATGCTCCGTAGACACAGGTTACATAGTACTTGGGTGTGATAAAAATTAGTAAAGGGGTTCTATCACATGACAACCTCGACATGAGGGAGTATAAGCAAAGGTTCCTACATCAAGAACGAGTATGGGTAAAGAAGGTAGTCCTGCCACATCGACATCTAGGCGTGGTGCAATAGTGCTTGGATGGTTAGAGTAGTATGGCATCGGATCCACAATAAAACTGGCTTTAATCACATAACGTCATAACCCAAAGAATCTATGAGTGGTTTTCATGGATTACCGCAAAGTATGAAGATTAAGCAACACTATAAGGTGAATATAATGTAAAATTTACACTTTGCTCGTGCTTTCAGCTTAGACATACTTCAACAACACTAAATTTCAACAGAACCTTTTTGCCATCAATCAACAGTAAATTCAAGAGAAATAGCAAAAATCATGGAAAATGAATCATATATCACCGCCCTAAATTTCTCGTTTTTTCTTTTTCAAAATTTCCTAACATGTTGATAGACTTATCAATATGTTATGAGTAATTATGGTTCTTGTATAGGTCCAGTTTCAGCGCATAGAGACCAATATGTAAGTAAGTTTGAGAATTGAAGAACCTCTACTGTTAGAAAATCATATTCGCATATATAAAGTATTACTTCAACTAGTTAATTTAGTGTTTCAATTTCATGATAGAAACAATAGTCATACAATGAGAGAAACGAGAGTATTACCAATCGCGTTGACCACCCTCTTTAAAATCAGCATCAAGTTTCCTCTTTCTATCTTCTCCAAATCGGGTAAACTTTGAACAAGTAAAAAAGAACACCAGCAACATTGCTCCAAACCTTATAACAATACGATTTCAGATCAAAAATCAGAAATCAACAACTAACAATACAGTGTTTATGCGACTGTTGCAGACCTGTAATTAACGGCAAGGTGAATAAACATGACAATGAATCCAGAAATGGCGCCGGACAAGTTGAGAGACTTCCGTTTGTGAGCTCTAATGGCGATTACCGATGAAACAAGTGCAGCCACTGCCGGTTGAATTAAATGTTTTTCCATTTTTTCGCCGGCAACTGCTACGCTTTCGGCTGATCTATGAATTTAGAGAGATAGTAAGTGGAGAACTTATGTTAGTTGTTGAGTTGGCTTATTTTGACTTGATTCTCTAATATTCATTTGGCTGCTCAGTTTCTATAATCAATTCTCAATTATCATAATCTGTGGTTGTATTTCCGTCCCAACTATTACCTGGTCTTTAGTTTGTGTGCCACTTTTATCTTTATTTTATAATAACAATTCAAAACGTTGATGCAAATTTAAAACAGTTTTATTTTACATAAGTTCAATAACTTTAAATTCCCAAAATGATTTAGCTGATCATAATAAAAAATTCAAGGTGTGTGTTGGTATGCAGGGGCGGATGCACCTTGGTGTAAGCGGTTCGCCAGAAAAAATCACTAAACATGTGCAAGTTACATGTACAAAAAATATTTTATTAAATAAACAAAAAAAATGATGTGACTTTACACATACTTCTCGCTAGCTCTGTTGGTCAAGTGCTTCACTTTTTGAGGAGAGGTCCGTTTTCTGCTAAAAAACTTGTTTTTCCTCCAAGTATGTTCCATGGTAAGTTTCGTACTATTTTTTTCTTTCTATCTTTTTCTTAGGGGAAGATGAAGTTGGTCCGAACCCAAATTGTAAAGTCAAATAATGAAAGAGTTTTAAGTGATTGCGTAGTGTTATATATAGAAAAGGTAGTATTTACTATTATGTCTAGCAAGAATATTTTGAATACATTTCAAAAAATAAAAACTTGTTGAGGAGGGTTGTAGTATTATACTTGAATTCATTTTTTAATAAGATTCGAATTTGTATATTTTTATGTGTATCGTGACAGTAATTTATTATTTGTTCACTTCTTTAAATGTGACACCGCTTACGAAAAATTCTGTGTCCGCCCCTGTTGGTATGCTTGAAAAAAATTTTCTTGAAAAATAAGCGAACACTGTATGATAAGAAATGCGTAAGGGTAGGGGAAGGTGTTAGGGGCCGGAGTGGCGGTGCCGATGTTGGAGGGGTAGGGGTGGGGTAGGAGGTGGGGCACGAAGGTGGGGGTGGAGGTTGGGGTGAGGAGGTGGCGGTGAGGGTGGTGATGGGGGAATAAGGTAGGGAAGATTGAGAAAGAGTTCTGGAAAAATATTTTTCCATTTGATAAAGTAATTGGAGGAAAATGGGTTCATGAGGAAAAAAAATTCTAAAATATTTAAGCTAACCAAACATGAAAAAATTGAAAAACATCGTGTCAGACGCACCCTTAGTCTCAAAGTTCTAAAATTCTAAGGTTAGGACTCGCTTCAGTACAAAAGGAGGATCCAAACGCACCAAGGTCACCCTAGAATGCTAGATTCTCATAAGCGAAATGTGTCGATTTAGAGGCAAATTGAGAATTTGAATTATTTAAGTTGATTTATAATAATATCACGATCCAAAATTCCAATCAAAGGGGTCATGATGGCGCGTACACTGCTGGTTAGGCAAGCCAACACACAATAGTAAAATACGAAAGAACTGCAATTATCTTCTAACAGCAAGATAATAATATAGTGTAAAAGCAACTGAGAGGTGTATATGATAAGTCTAAGATCAACATTAACGTTCAACCATCCCAAGTCGTGGAATCACAAGTACATGAGCTTTTAGAATTTGCTAAATACATTGTCTTGAAAGAATTATAATAATGTTTGGAAAGTAGAAATAATACAACAGAAATGGAAAGATGACTCTAAGGTGAACGGGATGCAGCTCTACCTTGAGTTGTCTATGTGGTATCCACTAAGCGCCTCTCGGGACTCTGCTGGTACCAACGTATGAATCTACATAAGAAGTGCAGAAGTATAATATGAGTACAACCGACCCAATGTACTCTGTAAGTGCCGACCCTAGCCCCGATGAGGTAGTAACGAGACTAAGTCAAGATACTTATAAATAAATATGTACAGTTATATATATCAAGAAATAACAGGGTGACAAGTAAAGTATCGAGTACAATAATAGGTTACTAAAATGTGAGAGAAATAATAAATACATAAGTAAAGGAACGTAAAATAGAAAAGTAAAGGAAGGTGTTACCGAGTAAACCACAACTCATGCTTTTACAACAACTCTGAACAACTTATCAAACTGAAACACGGAACCTCAAAGTCAAGTCCACAATCCGGATAACAAGAAAGGAACAATAAAACCAACTAATGGCACGACATCACCCTTCGTGGTTTTACTCTCATCCTCACATCATAATATAGTAGCAAGCACAAAAATACCCTCCATGTATAACCTCACTTTCTCTCAAGCACGGAAACATCATTCGTGCAATGATATAATTAAAGTACGAAAACACCCTTCATGCACAATCACTCTTCTTCACAAGCACGACAATGCCCTTCGTGCATTTCACTATTCCTCACCAAGCATCACATGTAACACAATACCAAGCAAGGTGGGAAGCATAAATAACATCAAGGGTAACATTTGAACATAACTCGTCATATGAGAATTTACCAACACCTTTGTACCAACAGCCAAATCAACAATTCAACGATCTCAACACCCAATATCTCATTAAGCTCAACATAGGAAATAACATGAATACGAGAAATTAAAGAATTATACAATCTATCTAAAGCATGAAAGACATAATATACAAAGTAACATGGCACAAATAAGGCTAATTTTACCCGCATGTTTATCCCATAGACAATGCATATACACTCGTCACCTTGTATATACGATGCCCCAACACATAGATCATGTAGCAATAAGACTCAATTATACCCTAATTTCCTCAATCAGGGTTAACCAAGATACTTACCTTTTTTCAGAAAAAGATCAACAATTCAACACGGCTTTTCCTTTAGAATAAGCCTTCACCACCTGAATCTAGTCAAATATTATTTAAACAAGCTTTAGAAACTACCCTCGTATGAAAAAAGTTCAATCATTAACATATTTAGAAAAGTCAACAAAACGTCAACACAGGCCTACATGGTCGAAATCCGAAGTTAAGACCACGTCATGATTACCCATTCATTTCAGAGTCTAAATATGCAATTTGTTTCAAGATTCGACTTCAATTTGAGGTTTAAATCTTAATTCTACAAAATCTTTAGTTTCTACGCAAAACCTCAATTTCAACTGTATAAATCTTAGATTTGGTCATGAAAAAATAATGAAAATTGAATAAAAACAAGTTAAAGTTACAAACCTATGAAGTTGGGAAGAAATTTCTCTCAAAAAACCGCCTCTATGGAATGTAGGTCTAAAAAGTTGTGTAAAATGAGCTAAGTCTAGAAATCTCATTCTTTTACCCAGTTGCAGATATCGCAATCGCAAACTCTCATTCGAAATTGCAACGTAGGCAAAAGTGAACCACTGATCGCAACCCAGATGTCACAAATCCGACTGATCTTTCACATTTGCGAAGGTCCAACACCTCGCAAAAGCGAACCAAGCTTCACAACTGCGAAGCTGTTCCTAGCTCCCCCAGTGTCACAATTGCGAGCAATCAATCGCATTTGCGATACCCGTCCATTCACAAAAGCGGATATAACTTCGCAAAAAGCAAAGTGCCCGCCCTTTTCCAATCTTCACAAATGCGACCTAGCACTCGCAAATGTGAGGCTCGCATTTGCGAACAGGTCCTCGCAAATGCGAGACCTGCAGCCCAGCACACCACCAATCCTTCAGCTATGTGAAAACAGTCTGCAACTAATCTAAAACTCACCCGAACCCCTCAGGCTCCAATTCGAACATTCATTCAAGTATATTAACATCATACAAACTTGTTCTCAAGCTCAAATCAACAAAATAACATAAAAATAAAGAATCGCCCACCAAAACTCAAGATTTTCAAAGTTCAAACTCAAATTTCCAACTTTTTACATAAAGCGTCGAAATGGCCTCAGGTTACCCGGGATCTGAACCAAACATGACTACAAGTCCAAAATCATCATATGAACCTATCCGAATCGTCAACAGATCGATCCGAGATCATTTGACAAAAATGTTGACCTTGGTCAACACTAGCCACTTTCAAAGTAAAAAATCACTTTTTTTAAAAAAAAATTGCATTTGGACTTTCCTTATATCGACATGGACCACACACATACGTCATAAATCATCAAATAAATCTATGAAAGAACTCGAAATACAAAAAGGAAAGCTAGTACTCAAAATAACCTATGGGGTCGTTACATTCTCCACCTTTAAAAAAAACGTTCGTCCTCGAACGGACATAGAAATGTACTTGTACTGGAAAAAAGATACAAGTATCTACTCCTCATGTCGGAATCGGACTCCAGTATCCTCCTCAATCGGCTGACCTCTCCAATGCACTTTCACAGAAGGAATATCCATAGATCTCAACTTTCAAACCTGCCTATCTAGAATAGCCACCGGCTCTTCCTCATATGTCAAATTATCATCAAGCTGCATTGTACCGAAGTCTAAAACATGTAACATATCCTCATGGTGCTTCTAAATCATAGAAATGTGAAATACTGGATGTACCCCCACTAGGCTAGGACGCAACGCAAGCCTATAAGCAACCCCCCCAACTCTCTCCAAGATCTCAAATGGGCCAATAAACTTCGGGCTCAACTTGCCTTTCTTCCCAAATCGCATCACGCCCTTCATAGGAGAAACTCGAAGAAGAACCTTCTCACCCTCCATGTAAGCCACATTGCGGACCTTCCTATAATCCAAACTCTTTTGCCTGGACAGTGTTGTACGAAGCCATTCCTAAATAATTTTTACCTTCTCCATAACATCACGGACCAAATCTATGCCCAACAATCTAGTCTCACGAGGCTCAAACCAACTAACTGGAGAACAACATCGCCTCCTATATAAGGCCTCATACGAAGCCATCTAGATACTCGACCGATAGTTGTTGTTGTAGGCAAACTCCATTAGAGGTAGAAACTAGTCCCATGGACCTCCGAAATCAATAAAGCATGCCCTCAACATATCCTCCAAAATCTGAACGCTCTGCTCGAACTTCTTGTTTGTCTAAGGGTGAAACGTGGTACTCATCTCAACCTACATGCCCAACTGATGCTGCACAGATCTCCAAAAGTGTGAAGTGAACTGTGTGCCACGATCGGAATTGAGAGAAATGGGCACACCGTGCAGGAAAACAATCTCTCGGATGTAAATCTAAGCCAACCGCTCTGAAGAGTAGGATGTCATCACAGGAATGAAATGCGCGGACTTGGTCAATCGGTCCATAATGACCTAAACAACGTTGTACTTCCTCAAGGTACATGGTAAGCCTACCAAAAAGTCCATAGTGATGCTCTATCATTTCCATTCCGATATCACTAACTTTTGAGTCTACCCACCCGGTTTCTGATGTTCATACTTCACCTGTTGACAATTCAATCATTGAGAGACATGTCCAACAATGTCTTTCTTCATATTTTTCTACCAATAATGTTGCTTCAAGTCACGATACATATTCGTTACACCTGGGTGAATGGAATACCGTGAACTACGAGCCTCCTCAAGAATCAACTCTCTTAACCCATCAACATTCGAAACACAAATCTGGCCCTGAAGCCGCATAACACTTTCATCGCCAATCATGACTGTTTTAGAACCACCGCGCTACACCGTGTCTTCCAACGCCAACAAGTGAGGATCATCAAACTTGTGAGTCTTAATGTCTTCCGTAAAGATGATTGTGCCACAACGTAAGCAAGAACTCTACTATTCTCCGAAATATCCAACCTCACTAACCCGTTAGCCAAAGCCTGAACATCCATGGTTAATGGACTTTTCGATGCTGATATAAATGCCAAACTGCCCATGCTCTTCGCCTTCCTACTCATGGCATTGGACACATATTGGTCTTCCAATGATATAATATGGTGATATCATAGTCTTTCAATAACTCAAGCCATCTACCCTGCCTCAAATTAAGATCATTTTGCTTGAATATATATTGGAGGCTCCGATGGTCGATATAGACCTCACATGGCATACCGTATAGAAAGTGCCTCCAAATCTTGAGCGCGTGAACAATGGCTGGTAACTCCAAATCATGCACAAGGTAATTCTTCTCATGAACCTTCAACTCACGAGACGTTAAGCAATCACCCTACCATCCTGCATCAATACCGCTCCAAGTTCGATATGTAATGCATCACAATATATAGTGTAAGACCCCAAACCTGTGGACAACACCAATACTGGGGTTGTAGTCAAGGCAGTCTTGAGCTTCTGAAAGCTCTCCTCACACTCATCAGGCCATTTGAAAAGAGCGTTCTTCTAAGTCAACTTAGTCGATGGGGCTGAGATAGATGAAAACCCCTCCACGAACCGACGATAGTAGCCCGCCAAACTCAAGAAGCTCCGAATCTTTGTATCTGTTATTTAATTGCTACCTGTTTCGATTTATTCATTCCTTACTCAATACCTGCTTACTTTTTACATGTTCCTACCTGTATTAATTGTATATCTGCATTGTCTCATGTTTTACCTATTTTTATTGTCTTTACATTGCACTTCATTATGTTATTCAGATTATGTGAGTCATTTAGCTATTCATGATTTTTCGAGATTTGTGAATACGAGATATTGGATATTCTCTGTTTGTATAGGTAGTTCCTTGAGGTTGTATACGATTTATTTCCTTTGTGTTGAGATTACGAAATTGGATTGTCTTGAGTTGTTAATGTTAATGAGTTGGTACTGGGAACGGATTGCACGCCGCAACAGTATTGAAATGAAGTGATAGTGGAAATGGGTTCCACGCCGCAACAGATATTGTGAAATGATAATGGAATCGAGTTGCATGTCGCAACAGATATCGTTATAAATGTTGGGATCGGGTTGCGTGCTGCGATAGATTATGCTATGTTGTAGCTGTTTGTAGCCGTAGTGCTTTATCTCGGTGTGATATGGGACAAAGTTAGTAATGAGGACCAAAAAGCACAGGTTGATTCACAAATTCCTCTTTTTTGTTTTTATTTCATAGAATTATATAAGCATCTATATAATATTATCATAGAGGCATCGATGTAATATTGTCATAGAGTACATAGCATATTTGACCGCTAGTTACATGCATGCTAAGGGTAAGATTTGTCTTCGCTCACATTAGAACTAGCAAGGTAAGGTTGAGTCCTCGTACTTGTACTCTTCTTTTTGAGATTTTAATTATTAATAAAATATACGCCACCAACGCCCAGTGGTATATCAGCTTTAAATAATGCTCACAGTTTTATCTACTACTTTTGTAACTTCTTTCCTTTTTACTTTTCCACGTTATACCTAGTTTCTTTCACAGTAAGTAGTGCAGAAGATACAATACTTGAGAATAAAGTAGACACCACTCATCTAAAATTATCATGTTCCATTCAGGTTAAAGCATAGCACTTTCTGTTTAACTTTTTTCCGGTGAGGGGAAGGGCGTTGTGAAATCTGTAAATTTAATCATGCTAAATTACCAAGCACTAATATGGAGAAAGAAATTGCGGAGAAAGAATTGTACTTCATTTGTTTGTCATAGTATCCCTTTGTTCGAACTTTGAATTACAAACAACAGTGTTAACTTTTACATGATTTTGGCAGAAATAGAAACGAAAAAAGAATTATTTTGCACTATCCTATTTGGCTACAGCAGCAACAATTTCCAATTTGCAACAAATGAGATCTAAATATGTGGTCAATTGACAGCTTTTAAGAGTTTCTGGAACTGTGCTAAATGAAACTTTAACCATGCTCGGGCTTTGAAAGATGTGACCTGGCTAAAGAGAAAGAGTTTTCCTTCTGCTTCTTGTACTCATTATAGCGCAGGAAGAAATAACCGATGTAATCAAAATCGATGGGTGACATTTTCGCCTGGGAATAGCAAAAATAAAATAGAACAAAATGTAAGGTTTTCTATGCATGTTCTTTGGACTGCATCCAAATATAGCATAATAATAGTACCTGGATCAAAGCCCAGAGAGCCCAGTATAGGTGTGAAGCAAGCATGTAACTACTGGTCTCAGCATATAAAGCTTCAAGGTCCTTCTCAGATACCTGTAATCAAAGGCAACTTCAGATGTACTTTGCCAAATGTGCAACATTTGCAAATTATTGAAGAGTAGCTCTTGGGAGTAAGCGTACAGTACAATAGACCCTTGTGGTCCGGCCCTTCCCCGGACCCCGCGCATAGCGGGAGCTTAGTGCACCGGGTTGCCCTTTTTTTAGATCTTGGGAGTAAAAGATGCATTAAAGAGTATTATTTTCCAAACATCACTAGGTGACATGTAAAGATCTCTGATGAAAGAAAATTAATTCTTCCGAACTTGATTAGAAGAAAGTCTTTCAAACTTGTAGGACGCTAAATTATGACGCTGTCATAAAACCTTCATTTTTGGTCAATTAGATAAGACTTTCTCCGAGATTGTTTTGCACAAGCTTTCCATCCATGGAACTTCTCCATCACTTTTGCTATATTATAACATCCTCCGTAGCCTTTCGAATGTTTCTGAATTTTTTTTGGGGGGCTAAATAATTACTTCAGAAATAATAGCACTAGACAAGTCCACTCAACTATACAACATGTACAAGTATAAGAAGTTTTAACATTCCCCATTTACCTCATTTGGTTGGTCAGGATCCAAATAGTGCCTGAAGAAATGAAACTGCTCATCCTTACTTGGATATCTACATATTGAACCATCTCCAAAATTAGTCTTCATTTACAACAAAATATCACCATAAAAAAGAGGACAAGAAAGGGGACTCTGGAGGACATAGAGAAAAAGATATAGAGAGACGGAGATGCAACATACAAGCTGTAATCACAGTCATAGCCAGCATATTCATTGAAGTGATTCCCTAGGTCAAAACCCCTATAATTGTAGGATCCATACTCAAAATCAATGAAATACAGCTTTCCTGGTTTTTGATAAAAAGAAATGAGGTTAGTACAAACAGTAAAGTTCAGCATTGAATCGTAACTAAGAGCAAACTCATCAAGCATTATTCCAATATGATAACAGACACCAACATCAAATTTAGAAATGTAAACCATTTGATGCAATCCTAGAAACCAGGTTAAAGGCTTAAAAGATCCTTCATATATATTTCTTAATGGGATAGACTATTTACTTGATGATATTAATCATTTGGAGAGTTCGTTAAATGAAACGCATAAATAGAAGCAGGAGTGACCTGCTAATCCGAAAGACTTATGTTGCGTCTATAACATAAGAGTATACGATTCGCATTGGAGAAAATTAGTTCTCTTACTAAACAAATAACCTTGAGAAAGACGAACAAGCAATAGTGACCAGAAATAGGATCATGTAGGCATAAACATTTACAGAAGTATCACCAAATAAGATGTCTGCAATGTGCATAGACAAACAACGTCATATAGATAGGGTTTTCGTCTCCAATAGACGAAAAAGCATATGGAGGTTCAGAATTTTATCATGACAGAGGGGAGTGCAGGAGAACAAAGGAAGTTCTAACACAAAATGTCACAACAGAAGAAATCACCTAGATCAAGATGTAAATACAGTGGAAAGCTGGATCATAAGTACCTTTATCCTCATTAAGCATCAGATTTCCAGAAAGTAAGTCATTGTGGGCGAAAACCACTGGGGCGTTAAGACGGTTAGTCAAGTCCTGTTCCAGAATAGCACGTCACTTTTGAAACATAAGAATATACCATCCAGTACATAGCTATTTTAATACAATGCCATTCTGGCCCAATACCAAATTACACTTTGTATTATCATCGGTTTTACGTCAATGTAAGTATTTAAGCATATAAATTAATCGTAAAGAAAACTCCTCAAGTTAACTTCCATATATTTCAGGTTTATTAAGTTCAAAACTATTTTACAATTTTGGGGATGTAAGACAAGCCAAGAAATATATACCCTATTTGGACAAAAAAATTCTCTTAACTTAGAAACCTACAACATTTGATCTGTGCCAGCTTTTGGAAGTGCTTAACAACAAGATAGATGTAAGATGGAAATACATACAAAGTCATTGAATTTGAAGCAGTCTGCACCAAAGCATGATGGGAGATGAGTCTACACCTAAAAACATCTTTGAAGTTCATAATGTCGTAGCTGCCATATGAGATGCCTAGATCCCTCCGGGAGATAAAAAGAGAAAAACACTAGTTGACTTCAGAAGTGATGCACTGGGCATCTTACAGCGCTATCGATTTCTCCAAAAGGGGCAGCCCGGTGCACTAAGCTCCCGCCATGCGCGGGGTCCGGGGAAGAGCAGGACCACAAGGATCTATTGTACGCAGCCTTACCCTGCATTTCTGCAAGAGGCTGTTTCCACGACTCGAACCCGTGACCTCCTGGTCATATGGCACCAACTTTACCAGCTACGCAAAGGCTCCCCTTCAAGAGGGAACGGAAAATTGCTAGCTTATGGTTTTAAACGAGCATAACTGTGAAAGCAAACTGATATAACAGACCAAGAAAAAAATTAATTCCTTGTAGGATTGAAATTTGCACTGTTATGAAGAAGAGAAAGAAAGAATCCCCTCCCCCAAGTAACAGCAAATAATAAATAGAATAATAACCAACTGCAGGCTCATGGGAAGTTGAACTACCTTGAGCTCTGTGATTTCATTATGAACTTCCTGGAACAAAATTGTCTCATACTTTGACTTCTTCTCACCATCATCAAATTGGAGAGTTGATGCTGCAAAAGTGGAAACACGCTCAGGCATGAGATGGATCTTTCATGGTGGCAGTTAATCTGATACAAGCTTTCCAGTTATTGGGACTACTGGGATGTCTAAGAATATATATTTGTAAAGGAGTGTTCAGTAAAGAAGGACACACCTTTTCTGAAGAACTTGAGCACATCATTCCACAGTTGAGGTTCTTTGGAGCCTGGAATTTCCACCTGATGGAACTTTCGAAGTTGCTTTGCTATTTCAGCAGCAAGCTTAGGATTTCTCATGTCTGTGAAGAAGTTACAAGAAAATGACAACCAATTTGCATATTATCATAACTACTGAGGTTGGGGGAAGTGAAAACTGTAGGTATCCCTGAAAAACCGAGGGCCAGTAATTATTTTGACAACCCCAAGATACACATAAAGTATCACGTAAGTGCAACAGGCCAAACAAAAGCTCTTGTGAAAAGACTTAAAAGGCAACTTTTGTATTCTAGTCCTGCTACACGGGCATATAAACCTTTCCTTTCTAAAGCGCTCTTCTCAGCCTAGTCAGTTCATAAGTTTTATAAGATTCAGAACACAGCCTTGATTTCTATTAAACTACTTCAGAAGAAGAAGAGAGGCAGACACAGAAAGATGGCGAAGTGACGATGTTGATCAGGCAAAGAGAGATGAATCTTGAAGAGTACAGGGTTGTACAAATGAAGATGGCTGGTCAAAAATGACAGGCTTAGGATAATTAACTATCTCGCAAGACTACATATCTTTTATGCACATTTTGGTTCATTGGTTGCTGATTATAAAAGCAATACCAGCCTATGCAATAAGAATCTTTTTATTTCTTCAAATTGGACCAAATAATATTACATTCTTCAAGAGATCTAACAACTACTACAGCATGAACATGGACAGAACATGTCAAGCATATGATATGGACTATTTATTACCAGATGTAGCTCCTTCAGCCCTTATGTGGATTCTTTGGAGGGAGAGGAAAAGAGAACATTTGAAGAGGTGGAAATGAGTTAGTACAGTGTAGGGCATATCTTTTATTTTTGGTCAATTTTTGGTGCAACCACAAAGTTCTGTTAGTATTGATAATTAGGCTTCATTCATAGGGAATATTCTTTTTCTGTAGGTTTTTACTTTTTGTAAATAACTAGTATACAGGGTATTCCCCATAACATCAATAAATAATTTATATCAAAAAAGGGAACTCTTTATTAGATGATTGGTTGTATAAAAGAAGCTAGAGCATCCGAAAGTCAAACCTTAAACCGAAGGGAATAAATTTGCTTTTGAAGGTTTGACTAAATGCATGAAGTTCTCTTACACAAAATGAAAACCAATAGGGAACACCACAGCATAGGATGAAGAAGGATTGGAAATTATAAATTCAACATTCAGTTTTACTTTCACTCTTCAACAAATTTAACTACTTAGGAAGTTCCTTCAATATATATTTCTTCAAATTATGGTTCCGTGAAGTCTATAAATAGTAAGTATTCTGTTTCTCAAGAACCTTTGGAAAAATTGACATTGAGAGTTCGACCTAGTAGAATCTAGTGTACTTGTAGAATGTTGTGTTTGCTGTTAATGAAAGATTTTTCAAGGACTTCAATGTTAACAGAGGGCAATAACGTGTACTATCCATTTCACATCTTCAGAGGATGATAGTCACACTTCTCCTGAACCAGCAGCATGTCAAATAAAGTACTTGAGATTGGTTCTGAATGTTTCGAGGCTGTCCAAAAGACTTCATGTTAATTGGTCAAAATAAAATCAACTACTACCAGTCAACTCAGTGCAAGATTTACAAGGCCTGGCAGCTATTCTTGACTGTCGAACAGAAAGTCTTCCTAAGGTTAAATTGGGTCTGCCTTTTGCGGCAAAGCGAAAGTCAGAATCTATATATTAGGAGGTGGTGGAAAGATGTGAAAAGAGATTATCCAACTGGAAGAAACAATACCTTTCTCTAAGGGGGCACTTGATTTTTTCTAATAGTGTATTGGATTCAGTGCCAACAGATATTATGTCTTTGTTCCCGACGCCTGTTAAGGTAGAAAAGAGAATTGGCAAGTTAAGGAGAGGTTTCTTATGGATTATGGCAAGGCAACAGAGAGGAACTTGGTCAAGTGGAGCATTATCAATGTAAAGAAAGGAGGGTTGGGCATCAAGAACTTATTAGTACAGAACAGGAGCCTTTTGATGAAATGGCATTGTAGATTTAGTGGTGAAGACAATGCTCTATGGTGGAAGGTTATAAATACTGAAGTTTGGTCAAGAGAATGTGCAGTGTTCAAAATGGGCCCTCCACCACAAGGAATAGGTGTGCAGAGAAATATTAGAACTCTATAACAAAGTTTTTCTCGTAATATAGGAGTCAAGATAGGCAATGGAAGAAAAGTCTCCTTCCAGCAAGATAATTGGCGGGGGACTCTCCCTTTAGGGATCAGTTTCTCATTCATTTGTAAATTTTGGACAGGACATTACACTGATAAAGAAGGGAGGGAACACTTGGAACATCACTTTTAGAAGAAAATTCAATGACTAAATAATTAGAGTGATTGAAGAAATTTTTTCAGCTTTTTATCTCCATTCCAAGGTTTTAGCTATGAAGATCAACTAATTTGGAAGGACCAGGCAAATGATTCCTTTACAGTTAGTTCATGCTACAGCATACTTCTCAGAAGAAACAATCAAATTACTCGGGGACCATGGAAGAAGGTATGGAAAACCCATGCACCAGTCAAAATGATGTGATTTGTGTCGCTAGTAACTAAAGAATCATTGCTTGGCTCAGGATAATTTACAAAGAAGAGGGATACAATTAGTCAACCGATTTTACATCTATGGAGAAGAATCAGAATCAAACAATCATTTTTTCCTTCACTATTCTTTCTTCCCAGGTTTGGTGATGTCTTTTTAATCTTCTGGGACTGAATTTGGTTAACAGTTTCAGAATTTATTTTGAGCTGGAGAGGGAAGGGCTGACTGAGCACTACTTGGAACACCAATACCTGCTTCCGTTAGGTGGTGACTTTGGAAAGAAAGCAATAGAAGAATGATTCGAATGACAAGAAACACTATTTTTAAAGTCAGATCTGACTGCATCATGTTGATAGCTTTCTGGCGAAATTCAGAAATAGTAAAGGATGCAGAACTCTACTACAATTCATAGAAAATTTTCTATAGACACTTAGGGTAATTGTTATTTCTGGCATTTGTTTTCTAAGAAAAAAGAATATAGTGTACCTTTTAGTTTTGTTTTTCAAAAAGTTCTTCCCAGATCTTCTGATGCTAGCCCTAAATAATTCTGAATAGGAAAGGCAAACACATGAACTTATCACATACGGAAAATTAAAGTCTGGGTAGCCAAAGACGAGGAGGAGAGAAGTATGAATAGGGACGGGTATAAGAAGGCTAAAAAGGAAGCGAAGTTCGCCATTACGGAGGCTAAGACTCCAGCGTTTGGACGTTTGTATGAAGAACTTGCCAAAGGCGGGGACAAGAAGTTGTACAGACTATCCAAGGTGAGGGAGAGGAAGGCTCGTGACCTAGACCAAGTGGAGTGCATCAAAGGCAAGGATGGCAAGCGTACTTTCTTGGACTCTTGAACAAAGAGGGGGATAGGGACTTGGAGCATTCTGAGAGTAGTCAAGATTCTAGGTATTGCAGACACATCAAGGTTGAAGAGGTTGTGGGGGTTATGCGCAAGATGGGCAGGGGTATAGTGACCGGGACAGATGAGATCCGTGTGGAATTTTGGAAAAACGCGGACAGAGCAGACTTGGTGTGGCTTATTAGGTTGTTTAATGTCATTTATAAGACGGAAGATGCCTAAAGAATGGAGGTCGAGTACGATGGTTTCGGTGTACAAAAATAAGGGTGATATCCAAAATTGCAACAACTATAGGGGTATCAAGTTTGTTAAATCACACTATATAAATTTGGGAGAGGGTTGTGGAGGTAAGGGTAAGGAGAAATGTACCTATTTCCCAAAACCAGTTCGGATTCATACGGGGCATTCGACTACTGAATCCATTCACCTTATTAGGAGACTGGTGGAGCAATATAGGGATAGGAAAAGGGAATTGCACACGGTGTTCTTTGACTTAGAGAAAGCTTATGATAACTTCCGAGGGAGGTTCTTTGGAGATGTCTGGAGGCTAGAGGGGTGCTTGTAGCATATATTAGAGTGATCCAACACATGTATGATGGCGTTATGACCCGGGTTAGGACGATGAGAGGAGATTCGGAACAATTCTCAATCATAATGGGATTGCATCAGGGATCCACACTTAGCCCGTTTTATTTGCCTTGGTGATAGATGTTCTGATGCGGCACATTCAAGGGGAGGTGCCATAATACATGTTATTTGCGGATGATATAGTACTAATTGACGAGATGCCAAGAGTGTTAACACGAGGATGGAGGTTTGGAGACAAACCCTTGAGTCAAAAGGTTTCAAATTGAGCACGACTAAAACAGATCACTTGGACAGCAAGTTTAGCAACGTCACTCCTGAAGAGGACGTGGAAGTGAGGCTAGGTTCACAAGTCATCCCCAAGAAAGGTAGTTTCAAGTACCTCGAATCTATTATCCAAGGTAATGGAGAGATGGACGAGGATGTCACACATCGGACCTGCGCGGCATGGATGAAATGGAGGCTAGCTTCCAAAATTCTATATGAGAAGGTGCCACAAGGACTAAAAGGTAAGTTCTACAAAGTGGTGGTTAGACCGACTAAATTGTATGGGTGGAGTGTTGGCCTGTCAAGAACACACATGTCTAGAAGATTAAAGCAACGAAAATGAGGAGGTTGAGATGGATGTGTGGACATACCAGGAGAGATAAGATTAGGAATAAAGATATTCGGGACAAGGTGAGAGTGGCCCCCATGGAAGACAAGTTGTGTGAAGCAAGGCTGAAATGGTACGGACATGTGAAGAGGAAGTGTATAGATGCCCCAGTAAGGAGGGGTGAGAGGTTGGCCATGGTGGGGCTGAGGAGAGATAAAGGTAGGCCTAAGAAGTATTTGCGAGAGGTGATTAGGCATGACATGGCGCTGCTCCAGCTTATTGAGGACCCTTGATAGGGGGTGTGGAGGTTGGCAACTAGGGTAGAAAATTAGTAGATAGGCATGTGTGTCTCCTTTTCACGCCATAGCATTAATATTAGTCTTGTATATTCGTAGCTTCCTATCTGCACATTTCTTTTGACATATGTTGTTTCATTCGTTTTGATTATTCTATCACCTTATCTCTTTATTCATGTTGTTGTTACTACTTGTTATTTCTGCCTCTTTTGATTTTTCTTTGAGCTGGGAGTCTATCGGAAATTGCCCCTCTAACTTCCAAAGGTCGAGGTAAGGTCTGCGTACATTCTACCCTTCCCAGACCCTACTTAGGTCTTTGTGGGATTATACTGGATACGTTGTTGTTGTTGTTGATGTAGCCGAAAGTCATTTACACTAAACCATGCATAGTGTGCACTACAGGCTACATATAAACTACAAGCGGAAGTTTGATTAAATGCCTACCTGAGGGCGTTAAAGTTCGTGCATCAATAAATGACTGAACCATGCCATTCCCAAAAACTCCTAGCAACTTGGCACCAAACCCAGCAGCTGAGAGGTATTGAATCGCCTAAAGACAAGTACTTAAAGTCATAAAGTGTGTATGCTTCATGTCCCCTAGGAGACATCCCATAAAAGCGTGTATGATTCATGGAGATGGTCGTAGTTACACGAACTGAATCAACAAAACTTCTAAGTTCAAAGTTCAATAGAGACATCCACTGAAAATACAGATTTCACCAACGAAGATGTGGAATTATGGGCTAAACTTGTGCAAGAAATAATGTATTAACTGAGCACAATAAGTTTAGCACGATGTAGTCAAAATCTAACAAGAAATATATCTGAAGAAGAAAATTAAACCTGCATAAGATCAACCAGAACATTTAGAATCAAACCGCCGAAATCTTACATAAAATCTGAAGAATGATATATGTACAACTTTTGACAATAATCTATAAAGGGAAGCCCAGTGCACTAAGCTACAGCTATGCGCAGGGTCCGGAAAGGGCCGGACCACAAGGGTCTGACAATAATCTACGCTATATTAAAAGCACGATGCCTCTTAGTGAAATATCGTTCGCCTTTTTACCCTTTAAAAATAAATTTCACATAGGACAAACTTGTAATTTAAGTTATTTTCCTAATATTTAGGACTTTAAAATCAATTAAATTTTTGGTATTAAATTCTTCCTTATTTAAACTATGTAAAAAGTCCTAATATTTAGGGTTTTTCTTGAACCCTCCTAAGTTTCCAAGTTTATTCTAAACATTTTAGGCATTGTTAGGGAAGTTTTTATTTTCAAGTCTTTAACTTTTTTTATTTTGTTAAAAACGATTTAATAATTCTTAAACTCAAACTTAAAGATAATAAAACTCTAACTTTGTTCAATATCTTTATAAGTCTAATTTCACCGCAGGCTTATTTCCTATTCTGGTAAGCAAAAAAGAAATATCAAGCAAAATAAAATTTTAAATAAATACTTCTTCTGGATTTTGGTTCGTGGTCAAAGAGTCTTTTTCATAATTTTGTCAAATTTTTATCGTACCATTTGCAATGAATGAAGAGAGAAGGAGAGAAGTTATTAAACTATCTAATGTTAAATACAAACCAAGAGGACTTTTCCTATTTGTTGTTGAAGTTCATGCAGCAAAAAAGGATCAATTATAGGCACCTTCCACTCAATTAATTCTAAATTGACCCATAAGAAAATTTTGTTAGATAAAATTATCTAAAATTAACAAAACATAAAGAGGTTGATCATAAGGAAGAAACATGAACCTATTATACTTGATACTCCTAATAAATATGAAGGAGTCATCGACTAACTCCAATCAAATTTCTTATATGATAACTAAGCCTAACAATATTGAGTCTCTTTTTATTTTTCGTAATTTCTAATTTGAGTTCCAATAGGAATTAAATGATATTCATATTATAAATTTATAATGGACCAAATAGAATTCATTTTTTAAGGCCATAAAAAATATAATGTCGTTGCATGATATTGAGTACAAGTTAACATATTATTCTATTTTGTCTAAGCTACTCGAGCAAATGCACAACTCATATATCAAAGTTATGATAAGGCATTTGAATACTTTTGTATGACATAATTTTTTTCTTTAATAATTGGTTAAATGTGACCAATATTCATCATTTTGAAGAGCTTATGCATATTTGAAAGTATTTTATAACTCAATCACATAGTTCAATAATTTTTTGTATACTTTTTAAAATTTTATACTCATTAATATGAGTACACGCACAACGCGCGTAGTCTGAAACTAGTTATTGAGAAAAATTACAATTAGGGTTTGACATGTAGATTTCGTGATATAAATGTGCTCAGATACTTGGAGTTATTTGTCAAAAATGCTTTCTCCGGATGAAAAAATTGAACCAGTTCCCCTCCCCTCCCCCCCCCCCCTTCTTGTTCCCCTCACCTTGAACAATACATAATCCAAAGTGCAAAGCCAAGGTGTGCTGCCCAATTAACTTGACAAAATAAGATACTCCGGTCATTCCATCTTCTATTACATTATTACTATTTGGAGAGTAAACAATTTTTCTTAGCTAACAATTTTCGAACATTATAAATGTAGTCTTATACTGGGTTTGCCTCTTGCAAAAATACAGGGTAAGGCTGCGTACGATAGACCTCCGGGAAGTCCTCGTGTTGCATCCCCTTTCCCCCACTTGTGGGAATATACTGGGTTGTTGTTGTTGTGTATAAATGTAGTCTTAAATAAAAATTATTTATAGCACTTTTATGTAGTCTCTAGATATGGACACTTTATTTCAAAAGTAATCGAGGAATCGATGTCTATACCAACAGTAAAATACTTTGAATTGTACTCCGAAAACCTTTCTTCTTTTTTAAGATAGAGGGAGTAGTTTTCAAAATGATTCGGAGGTTGATTGGCTTATTTGCCCACCGGGAGTACAAGACTTCCATGTGACGTCTACTGTATACTCTTCTTGGTAGCAATCATACTTACAGATTAGAGGATATCAGCAGAAGTTTATGAAGCAACACCAGTTTGACAGATCAAATAACCTTGTAGTTTTAAATGAAATACAGTTCATCCAAATACGGTTAGCCCTCCATATGATAGGAATAATGCAAGGAACAATATAATCGATAGAAGCCTCAGAAACTAACCTGTAATTCTCGTTCACGGTTAATGACATATTCAGTATTAGGACCATATAACCTAATTGTCATATTGACATTCTTTCCTTTATCTTCTCTTACAGATACTTTTAGCACTGCATAAGGAAATAGAATATTGTTAGGACATACTACAATCTTGACTGATATGTTAAGTCTTACATTTTTTTGGGCAATAAGGATTTTGAAAGTAAGAATCAGTTTTTTTCATAGGAAACTACAAACAGCACTTAATTTTAGCATGATAAGTTTGGAATGAAAATGAATGCTTACAAATAGCAAATTCGAACAAAATAAATACGCACATAGATTTGTGATACCACCAGACACTGTCTCAACAGAGAAGTGAGAATCTTCCAGATCTAACCACTGGTTGAACAGGTCCTTGCACAGTTCTCTGCATAGTTTCCAACCAAGTTCAGAAACAGAAGAGGCTGAACAAAAATCAGTCTCAATATACAGGTGCAGGCCTATGTATTATATATACGTTTGAGTGTGGGAAGAAATATACAGTGCATCCACTTTAGATACCTGTTTCATCAGCCTGTTAACTATATACCATTTAATTTCACATACAGAATTAACCAGAGAAAGACATTTTTCTTTATAATAGTGGTGGCCATACAAGCTTATGCACCTAGACTAGTTCAGTGGATACCTGCTGCCTCCTAACAACGCATGTGGCAGGTACTTTACCATGTAAGGCTTAGACAAATGGAAAGAATTCACCTAGAGCCACCTCCACTAGGATTCGATCCTAGGTTACCCAGGTTGTTTCCAACTCACAGACCGCTAGACCACCCCCTTGGAGGCACAACTAGAAGCCACTAAAAGAGAATAATCTTGTGTTTTGATTCTTCTCACAACTAAAATCCACCCTTGAACAATACATCCTTTCCATCAAGCTAAGTAAAATAGATAAAGTTATGTACTCATTGCTAATAGTATAAGCTTGCTAAAAACTATTAACATTCCACTAATATTTCTTTTTTGAGAAGGTAACAGATTCCAATATATTGATAAAATGGTGTGTGATGCTCTCGGAGCAAGTGAAATACTTTAAAATAAGCAAATACTGATTCTATATATCCAACACTTAGAATTCTGGTTTTCAAACCTTATATGAGGATTTATAATGAAAAAACTACTCCCGAAATGATAAAATATCACTTCGACATGTAGTATCATGAAGTTTTTATATCATATCTAACAGTGTTATGAGTCAATAACAGACTGAAGAGAACAATAATCTTATAGCTTAGATAAAGTCAACCATTTTACACTGGTCACAGTAAGTTAATGTTAATTGACCATAACTTCTGGAACCGATATATCAATCCAACTCAAATTAAACGTTTCTTAAAGTGAAAGAAATTAACAAGACCTCCATCAATCCTGCTACTCCCTCGGTCTCTATTTGTTTGGCATGGTTTAATTGGACACGCAGTTAAAAAAACAGAACAAGACTTCTGCACATACGTTAACATAAATAAATACAAACCCTTTAGCAAACTTTGTTTGTATCTAGCGGCGCTTACAACAATTGATGTCAATAGCAAAATGGAAAAGTAAAAAAACTATTTATTAGTAAATATAGAAAGGTATCAACCACTTTGGAACATACAAACTGAAATAGTACCCAAAAATTAGAGAGAGATGGAGTATTTTATTAGTACTAAATATAGAAAGGTATTAACGCTAGACCTTGATTAACTTTGTCTTCAGCTTCACAATACTTTCTGTCTCAAAAGCAAATATCAAACTTCAACACCAACATAGACGATCTTAATTCTCTACCTTTGTCTCTTCGTTTTTATAACGGCAATATCGAACAATCTTGCGTGGCGTAGACGACCTAAATTCTTAACCTAAGGATGTGGACCTAATTAGAATCATATTTCCTGAAAGCCAGCTAATGAGCTCCGGTGAAACACAAAAGGATATAAAACCGATCTAAAGCCACGAAAATGTGCACAAAATAAATATTTCGAAAACGTACACGATTTTAGGCTTCATTAGAGGAGTAGAGAGAGAGTGATCGACGGTGAGGCGCGAAGATGGAATCTTGGAGGAAACGCTGTGGGGAGCTCCTTCTGCTACTTCCATGGCGTTCCAGATCTTCGCTGCCCCCATGACTTTGCTAATAATATTATTTATATATAATATAATAATATAATAATATAATATATATGCGCTAATTCAATTCCCTTGGGTCACTTTGCGGGTATTACCCATATCACTTTTATTATCAGTTGAAATTAATTTTAAAAAAGAAAAAATTTATCTTGATTATGAGTTGGGACAACAATGCTATCAAAATTGGCTCATATTTTACTTTATTATCCAATTTAGTCCACTATTTATATAACTTGAAAAAAAAAAATCATTCCCCAACCTAGTATTAAAGACCTACTTCTAAAAAAAAATTCTTTTCCCATCATTCCTTCTTTTTTCTTTTTTCTTTTTTCTTTTTTCCTACTATTTCGCTTCTTTTCCTTCTTCTCCTTCATTATTTTTTTGTTTATATTCAAAAGTCTTATTCCGCCTTTCTATTGATCTAAATATTTATGGTGATCTTCGTCCATGGTATGTTGAATATCAATATATTACAAAACGTTGACCGTGCAAATTTTCTTTCATCACATACTGGCTATGTCAAAAAAAAATTACTTGCATCACCTCCCACAATATTAGACTTTCACATGCCACGTTTGATTGAACTTTCAAAGATGGAATAAGACTTTAAGAGATTTCACTTTCTTGTGATAAAAACAGTAGAGCGAATGATCTAAAAAGGTTGGTCATTCGTATTTATAGATTGAATCAGGATAGGGTTGTGGTAAGAAAATTGAAGAATAGATGTCCACCATTAAAGGCCGTTCAAAGCTTCGATTTCAAAAATTTAATTTTTTGAGTTTGTTAGTTGTTTGGATTGGGTGTTATTTCAGTTGATTGAAAACGCCAAGAGAAGTTCAGAATATTAAATTTGAAGTGATTTGGAGTATAATTGAGTTAGATTTCAGAAGAGGCGCAAGGAAAAAGACAAAGTTAGTTTTTATATAATAGTGTATAATATTGTATAATGGTGTATTAGATTAGTGTACTAATGAGTCAATTCTTCTTATACATTTTGACATTCTCTCTCTTTGCTAACTTTCTCTCTCTTTGCTCTCTGCAAAACTCACAAGTAATGGCTACCTCCCCCATCCCCTTCCCCTATAACATCATCGACGGTCGGTTTTCACTACCAGGTAAGTAGCTCCTCTCTATTTTCTCTGTCTTCTCTCCTCTTCTCCTCTTCTCCTATCTTCTCCTCTACTTATTCTTGCCTCTGTTCTTCGTCCTCTTTTTCTTTTTTCTTCTTCTCGCCTTCTCATATCCACTGCTTTCTTCTCCATTTGGCTCCACCCTCTCTCCGCCACTTTTATCCTCCATATTGCCGTTCTCCTCTACACCCTCCCTACCACCGGCGATTGCTCTGGTTACACCAAGTTTGAGTGGAGACAGAACTGAGGTAATAGTGATAGCGGTCTTCTCTTCCATTTTTCTTTTGGATCCGCTTGCTTGGCATTCTATGTCTCAAGTATGTATTTTTCGACAACTATCAGAGAGCCGCGAGGCTCATGCTCTAACGAGAGGGCAGATTCGGTTAGCAGTTGAGTAGGTGCGTGGAGGCGCATGGAATCTGGTATTTGACTCAGTTGTGTAGCAAGTACGTGATAAATGATGAAAAATACATGTTTTTGAGTATATTTATATATTATTTCTTATGTGATTTGCAGGATATTACATGTTTAAAAAAATATAATATGCTCATTACATGTTTATTGTGTGTAGGAATGAATTTGAATGAAAGTTGGCAATAATTGAATGATTTGATGCAAAAAAGAATGGAGATGCAAGAGCTGGGAGCGTGCCACAATTGGTCCATTGCATGAAAGTAGGCACGAAATGGCCTAGGAGATAACAAAAAACAGCGAAGTATGGAGGTTGGCACTGGACCTGACGCGCAAAAGGAACAAAGAAGAAGAAAAATAGCTGGGAGCGTGCTAGAAATCGCGCGTTGCACCAACTCTAGCACGTGACTCGGCGCTTATTTGTTAATTTACTACTTTAATTTATTAATTAATTAGTTAAACATAAGAACATTAATCCTTATAACTTAGGAATTGTTCGATATTGTCTTCTTAGTAAGTAAACAGTTATAGCGAAACCTTAGCTCTTTGTGGGATTCTACTCCGGACTCTTAGACCAGATTATATTTGATGTGATCGCTTATCCTTTTGAGGACTAGAGTTGGGCATGATCACTACGCCTCGTCGTCCTCGACTCCAATCCAGGCTCTAGCTCCCGGGAGTTGGTACCTCCTGTCACCTATCACTTTTTATCTTCATTCATTATTAATTAATAATTTTCCTAGTTTTATAAGAATACTTGCTTTATTCTCTATACTCGCGGTTAGTGCCTTTAAGTTTCAGTGGTTGCTTTATTATCTTAGGCTCTTTGCTTGATTAAAGTGATAGTTTTAGCGTAGTTTACCCTTTAATGGTAGTTTACCCTTAAGTATAGTGACTTTAGTGATACATGGTAGAGTAAGGGCATGTACTCAGGTGGGGCTGGGGGCCGGGGGAAGGGCAGTAAGGGGGCAAGGGGGACTTTAGGGTGAGAATTGGGTCCTGGAACGCAAGGACTTTGACGGGAAAGTCTATAAAATTAGTGAAGATTCTACAGAAGATGGAGATCAACATAGCTTGTGTCCAGGAGAATAGATAGGTGGGAACTAAGGCAAGGAATGTAGACGAGTATAAGTTGTGGTACTCAGGAGGCTTGAGGGGCAAAACGAAATAGGTATTTTGGTGGATACGAATCTCGGGGAGCAAGTGGTAGAGATTTAGGAGGGTGAACGATAGGTTGATGCATATTAAGCTAGTTATTGTTGGGCTTACCTTCAACATTATTAGTGCATATGCCCTCAAGCAGGCTTGGACTAGAAGGTCAAGAGGCACTTCTGGGAAGATTTGGACGAGGTGGTGCATTACATTCCGCACTCCTAGAAGCCATTCATATGAGGACATTTTAATGGCCATAGGGACAACCTCTAGGGGATATGATGATGTGCATGGCAGCTTTCTTTCCTTGATTTGGATGAAGAACTCAAAAGAAATTCTATTCGATTTGAGTATTGATTCCTTGTTGTGATGTTCACTTTGGTGTTTTGAGCCTTTGGACAATTCCATATAGGGTATTTGGACTTGTAGGAATTATTGAATGGAGTCCAGATGGGCTCAAGTGAGTTTTGGGGTGTTTGAGAGTAGTTTGGAAGTGGAAAGTTGTAGAAAAATGCATCAGATGTGGAGGCCTATTTTGCAGGCTAGGAGGAGGAGTGAAGTTTGGATGCTTCGCGTCCGAGAGGGCATCTGACACCTGAAGCTGAAATTTCAGCTTTTTGCTATAAAATCCTATTTCGTACTTGGACTTCATTATATCATTTTGGGAGCTAGGGAGCTCGGATTGAGGCAATTTCAGCGTTTTCGCCTAAGTCAATGGGTTAAGCGATCCTCACTAAAATCTATAATTATAACATGAATATATGATTGAAATTTGCTCTAAATCAAGGGATCTTAAAGAAAAAAAAGGTTTTGATTTGAAAGATAAGAAATTATATTTTAAGGTGTTGAACACTGATTTGGATTTGGATTTGGATTCAAACTCTAATCACATATTTGGACTCGACAGTTTATGGGTCATCAAGATTTGGTATCGATTTTGGATTTCGAGCACGGGGCTGAGTTGACTTTCGTTGACTTTTTGGAAACTCTTCAAAGATCGAAGCTTTTTTGATTGAGATTGCTTGCTATAGCATTGCTTGAATTTGTTGGGTGATGATTGGTTAGATTTGAGCCAGTTGGAGATGATTTCAAAAGGAAGAGCGGTTTCGAAGCTTTAGACTAGCCCCGATGAGGTAAGTGTCTTATCTAGCTTTGCTTGAGAGAATTTTTCCTTATAAATGATATTGTTAGCTATATACGGGGGTAATGTATATGCAAGGTGACGAGCGTATATGCATGTGCTAGGTTTATTCATGCTCGGGGGTAGATTCTAGATTACTTTATGCGTTGTTTGGATTTTGTGTTCTACTTGTTCTATGCCTTGCTTGATTGAATGACTACGTCAGCACAATAAACCATGCTAGAGATAACATTTAGGTTAATGATATCTTGATTTTGGCATGGTGAGCTATTCTTAAATATTGTTGACTACTTGATTTAGTTGTAGTCCCACTTATAATTTTGAACGCAGACCCACACATGTTATCCTTGTGATATGCCTTAAGCTATTGTAGGACTACTTTGAGTTTCCTTATCCACGTTAAAGACTATGATTGGGTTTTTGATGCTTATTTTGGTGTGATAATTATTTAGATGATGCATTACATGTTGGGACCGTAGTCATACGTACACATCGTCATACATCATATCTAGAGATCATATCTTATAGACATGTATACACTCATGCATGGTTATTCCTCTGTCCATGTGCTTTATATATGTTTATCTCCAGTTCATTACACTCATACATATGGTTCTCTGATATGGACTGAGGTTTTTGGCATGAGGCTTCTACCGTGTGGATATATTGATATTGTTAATTTTATGTCATGAGGTTTCTCCCGTGCAGATATCGTATCTTTTGAAGTTGAACAACGACTCCAATCGAAAAGCGTGCCCCAGTTGTCCCTTTTGTGGCCTCCTAGTTGTTTGTAGGATAGTTGTTGTGGTTGTCCCTCGATTGATCGTGGGATATTTTATTGCGACCTTCGAACTATCCATGAGAACCATTGGTGATCATCCCCGATTGTTAACCAGGGCGATTATCCTATCAAGATATAGAAATGCGTTAAAGTAGGGATGTCATAAAAATTTGAGAGAGTTGAGAAGTGTGATTGTATAACTGATACTCCCTTGATTGTCCGTTTGATGTTCTGCAAAGTCCGATGTCGAATGTTATTTCCCGTGCAATCCTAGGATGATGCGCCTTCCGGGTGTCCATGGGAACCGTTTGATGATCATTCCTGGTTGATAACCGGAAACGATTTTCCTATAAAAGTATAAAAAGTGGTGATAGCAGCGAAGTCATGAAAAATGATGGAGTTGAGAAATGCGATTGCAAAACCAATACTCCCTTGATTATCCGACTGATTCTCCATAAAGTCTGATGTTAGATGATATCTCCCGTGAAGTGCCCAGGATGTTATTCCTGCAAAATTCAGAGTAGAAAATGTTAGAGTCCCTCTCAGGTGAAGTTATAAAATTAAGAGGGTGCAGAGTTAGGCCGTCCAGCCAGTGGTGTATCCGATTGTGATCGGAAACGCGATGTCGACATTCCATGATGGTTTCGGAGGTGATGTTGTCCCTCCTACATCCAAAGAAAAATTCTTAGCTCGAGGGAGGGGAATCGATTTTTGTTGACTCAAGGCTTTACATGATCTTCGTTATTTGTCCGAGTCGTGCGAGCACGACATTCCTCAAAGGCGAGCTACCACCTATCCCTGTAACAAAATGGATTCTGAGCTCGGGAAAGTGAGAGTGAACACCATGGCTCTATATCCAGATGTGCGAAGAAAAGACTTGCATCCTATATTTTAGGATTTAAGTCGAGTGAGTGTTGGGGTAAGATCGGTATGGTATTTGAGATTTGGAATTTGGGTGAAATTTGTTTGACGCTCTTTGGAGGTTTCGAGGTTGAGAGCATCATTGCACTGTTCCAAAAAAACTACCCCAATTTTCAGTATTGAAGCAATTATTTTGAAACAATGGGGAGACTGAACCCTTATGTAGGGTTGCCTACATATCTTGCCAAATCAAGAATCGGGTCAAAATAGAGTTCGGGCCAACTACTAAAATTATATATTGAACTATGTGCGGTTGTCATGATTGGGTTGTTGATCTTTGAGAATAAGTGGTTGCGAATGAGAATTCTTGGGTGGGTGGGTGAAGACTCGTAACTCTCGAATAAGACATAGATGATAGCTTAGTGCATGGTGTCATAGAGATGCTTTAGTATTATTTGATCTGAGTTCTACTTATTCATATGTGTCATCCTACTTTGCATCATATTTGGATATGCCTCATGATTCTTTGAATAATCCTATCTGTGTGTCTACACATGTTAGAGTATCTATTGTGGTGGATCATGGCTATCGATATTGTGTAGTTACTATTAGTGGGTATGTTGCTATAGTTGATCTTTTATTGTTTAACATTATTGATTTTGAGGTGATTCTTGGCATGGATTGGTTATCCCCGTATCATGCTACCTTGGATAGTCACGCTAAGACTATGACTTTGGTTATGCCAGGATTGGCTAGATTAGAGTGAAGAAGGTCGTTTGGTCATTCTACATATATGTTGATTTCATTTTTGAAGGCTCGGCATATGGTTGAGAAGGGATGTCTAGCATATTTTTCTTTTGTTCATGATTCTAGCGCAGAGATTCTTTCCGCGGATTCGATACCGGTGGTGAGAGAGTTTCCAGAGGTGTTTCCTATGGTCGTCAGGTATGCCACCGGATCAGGATATTGATTGTGGTATAAACTTGGTTACCGGCATCCAACCCATGTCTATTCCACCATATCTCATGACTCTAACTAAGTTAAAGGAATTGAAGGAGCAGTTGCAAGATTTGCTTGAGAAGGGATTCATTAGACTGAGTGTTTCTCCTTGGGGCACGCCAGTATTGTTCGTGAAGAACAAGGATGGTTCTATGAGGAAGTATATTGATTATAGGCAGCTAAACAAGGTTACTATCAAGAACAAACATCCATTGTCTCGTATTAATGATTTGTTTGAGCAGCTTCAGGGTGCCATAGTGTTCTCAAAGATTAAGTTGTGGTCGGGCTATCATCAGTTGAAGATTAGGGTTTTAGATATCCCTAAGACAGATTTTAGGACTCGTTATGGTCACTATGAGTTCTTACTGATGTCATTTGATTTGACTAATGCTCCAGCAACATTCATGGATTTGATGGACATGGTGTTCGACCCTTATCTAGATTCTTTTTTGATTACTTTCATTGATGACATATTTGTTTACTCTCGCAGTAGATAGGAGCATGAGCAGCACTCCAGAGTAGTACTACAGACATTGAGGGATTAGAAGCTTTATGCAAAGTTTTCGAAATGTGAGTTTTGGTTGGATCCAGTTGCATTCTTGGGTCATATGGTGTCTAGTGATGGTATTAAGGTTGATCCCAAGAAGATTGAGGAGGTTCAGAGTTTGCCAGACCTACCACTTCTACGGAGATTAGGAGTTTCTTGGGTTTGGAAGGCTACTATCATCATTTTGTGGAGAGGTTTTCATCCATTGCAGCCCATTATCTAAGTTGACTTAGAAGAGTGCTCGGTTCTGATGGTTTGATGAGTGCGAGGAGAGCTTTAAGAAGCTCAAGACTGCTATGACTACAGCCCTAGTGTTGGTGTTGCCTACAGATTTTGGGCCATACACTATATATTTTGATGCTTCACACGTTGGTCTTGGTGTGGTGTTGATGCAGGAGGGTAGAGCGATTGCTTATGCGTCGCGACATTGAAGCTCTTGTGAATAATTATCCGTGTAAGGCCCCGTGAAATTTTTACTCAAAAACCCGAAATCTCGTAGTGCCAAGTTAGGTTCAGACCTTTTGGATTGATCTGTGCATTAAAAAGTTAAGGAATAATATTTTTCAGAAAATCGCGTTTCTGTGGTCCATTATGTGGTCGCATAACAGCTATGCGGACCGCATAGTTGCCGCAGAGTGAGTCAAGATGTTGGTTAGTTTTGAGGTCAACTATGCGGCCAATTATGCGATCGCATAATCAATATGCGGGACGCATAGTCATCACATAATCTCCTTGGAATTTTGTGAGAGGCAGTTCAGCGGTACATTATGCGACCGCAGAACAGGTATGCGGACCGCATTTTTGTCGCATACCCGGGCAAAATGTTCAAGTTTTGAGGGCCATTTTGCGGTCCCTTTTGCGGGCCGCATATCAGTTATACGGTCGCATATGCGACCGCAGATTGTGTCGGGGCTCCTATTTTCTAACTTTTAAAACCCGACCGCATCTCATTAAAAACACCCCATTAGACCCCTTTTATGCTATTTTACTGCATTTAGAGTGACAGAAGGAGTTCTAGAGGGAGAAACTAATTCTCACCAAGTCACTACAATCCTTGCCCAAATCTTTGAAGATTTTCACGTAAAATTTGCTAGGCCTTCATCCTAAGAGGTAAGAACTTGTGCCCTAATCTTTAATTTCGTAATTTCCATTAAAATAAGTGAGCAACAAGTGGGTTCATGGGTATAAGGATCGATTATCTTGCATGCATGAATGATAATAGGGTATGGGGAGATTGTGAGCTAAAAATATAACAAATGGGGCTCTCACAAAAAGGGTCCTAAAATCACAATGCACACTTAGTGCTTGATAATATACTCAAATGAGCTAGAATCTTAATCATCTCTCTAATATTTTGTTCAACTTGTAATTCTCATAAAATAGATCGAAGTTGCTAAGAGTTCCGAAATTTTGTAAGAATTTAAGGAAAGCTCTATTGAGGTATGTATGGCTAAAAACCCCTCTTCTTAGAAATTGAGCTCCTTTGGTGTCCATGAAAATGTGGTTAAGACCGAAATTTTATTGATGTATTGATTGTTATTTCATATGAATTGGTGTTGCAAATATATACGTGAAAGGTGTGTCTCAATGTGTTCAATATGTTCTTCTTGGTAATTTAAGAATGTGTGACGAATATGAACCATGTGTTGAAATGCCTAGACTTTAAGTCAAGCTTAAAATGAGATTGTGTGCCAAACTATGTGAAATCTTCTCTATGCTTACAACTTGAATTGCTCTTGTATGTGCCTATTATCCTAAATTGCAAGGTTACGTTGAAAGTGGAAATGATGTGAAATGTGGGGAAAAAGAGCTCGAGTTATGAAATGTGGCCTAGTGCCAAGTATGATGTGATAATTGTGGCCCCAAGTGCCTATGAATTAATATATGTGAAATAAAGATTGAAATGAGATGATTAATAAAAAAGGAACAATGTCTTGGTAAGACGGCCTGGCCGATCGGGCCGTGATCGGACGCCATACCGTACACATGGTGGTATTGTGTTGATATTGAATCCGGAAAATGAGAATGAGATTGTGATTGAGATACATGTCTCAAATGAGGCAACCTAGCCGATCGGGTCGAGATCAGACTCCGCGCAAGAAAGCGGTGGTATTGTGAATGATGATGAACAGTATTAAATGCTCCAACCTAAAGCTATGGAAATTATGTGAAAGTTATATGATCCTTTTATTTGATGATGTGGTGATCGGTTAAAGCTTTTGATTGATCCTTATGATTTCTTTGTTCTTGTGTGATAGTTCTTTCTAATGAGATGGTGTTTAGTTATACATACTAGTACTATTCCATGGTACTAACGTCCCTTTTGCCGGGGGCGCTACATCTTTGAATGGATGTAGGTGGCTCCATAGCAGACAGTGCTGATCGTAGGTAGCGGAGCATCCTCTACTCGGCAACCTTGGTGAGCCCCTTTTCTTCCAGGGGTTATGCAGTATGTCTTTTGTTATAAATTTTCACTTTTTGAGGTATAGCCGAGGCCTTGTTGCCGGCATTATCATAACTGTCTTTTGCATCTTTAGAGGCTCTGTAGACATTTGTGTGGGTTGTGTACGGGCGATGGATGGGTCAATGAACTGTGTTGCAATTCTAAACTCTTGTACTTCTAAACTGTAATTGTATGAAATCGTGGAAACTTAACTATGGTTTAAATGTGGTAAAATGAAATGAACTAGCAATGTTATATGTACGATCTTTCCTACTGTCTAAATAAATGAAAGCATGGTTTTCTTATTAGTCATAGTAAAATGGGTAGAAAGTGTTCAAAAGGCTTGCGCAGTTGGGTTCACTCGATTGAGCGCCGGTCGCGCCTCCCGAGGTTGGGGCGTGACAATCCGGTACATGATTTGGAGTTGGCAGCAGTTATGAGCACGTGATTTTTGCCTTATATATGAATTGTTCCCAAAAATTCAAACAAGATGATTTCTTTCATTATTTTGCAATTTTGTGAATTTTGTGTTTCTGTTGATTGTGTGCATTTTTATTCGTGCATTTTAATTCATATGAAAAATACAAAATACATTGGCATTCAGGATCTAATTTCATATTTTAGGATTAATTAGGGGTTAATTTATTTTAGAACAAAATATGAAGAAAATAACAAAAAATAGTTCACTTTTGCATTTTTAATTGTTTAATTGTGAATTCGCCACGAAATAGATTTCAAACAATTTTAGGAGTTAATTAGTTTAACTTTGAAATATATTAGGACTTTATTTTAATTTTTGCATTTTTATAAAATCAGAAAAAATACAAAAATATAAAATGAAATACAAAAAAATACAAGAAACAAACAAAAAAAAAACAAATAGAAAAGAGGGTTGATTAATAAAGGACCTAAATTGGGCCATTTCAATTAAATTCACCAGCCCAAAGACCCCTGGCCCATACCCGTCCCTCACTCGACCCGGCCTGCCCCCCCTCCACGCCAAACGACCCCGTTTAATCAGAATGCAATCCTGGCCGTCGATGTTAATCGATCAAACGGCCAGGAACTGATCCCTAGCCACTATATAACTGTCCGAAACTGACCCCCCCCCTCTCAGATCCCATCGTCTTCCTCAACCTCCCCTCTCTCATAAACCCTAATTGCGGCGTCCCCAAATTCCTTCGCCGGTGATGGCGGCGCCACCTCCAAATGCCACCAAATTAACACCCTGANCCTCTGATGCTCATACTTAACCTGCTGACAATTCAAACACCGCGCCACCTCCAAATGCCACCAAATTAACACCCTGAAATCCCCTCTTCTCCCCCATCTCGAATCCACAATCGCTTTCCCTCAAATCTCGTCTAAACGTCTCGAATATTGGATCTAAACTTTTCCGGCCATGACAACACCTCGTCCAAATGACACCAAATTCACACTAAGTGTTCACCTCCCTCTTCACATCACGAATCCATGCCTATTTCACTTCAAATGTCCCCAAAACTGTTCGAATTTTGAATCGAACTTTGACTCTAAAAACCCTAGTTCATCGGTCTCGTCCCAAAATCACACCTGGGGATCACCTTGCCTTCCTCACCCAACATTCAATGTCAAAATCTCTCAGGGGTCTCCAAGATCGATGGAAATTCAAATCTAGGGTTCTGGAGTTAAAACTTGGGCGGAGTGTTGAAGTCTCGCTATTTCGAGCGTGGTTGAAGTCCGTTTCATGTCGTGATTCATTAGGTAAGGTTTTCTTTTTTGTTTTTAAAAAATTAGTCCGGTTGCCCTTCATCTTCTTTCTTCTTTCCTTGTCTGAGTTTCAAGTCAAATTCACGTTTATATCAGTCTACATGTGTTTGTTTCAATTTGATTTGTTTAGGTCTAGAGCCAGTCCAATTTTAAGTCTAAATTTCTAATTAGATTCTGTTAGCATGCTATTTGGTTAGTTTCTGTTTGTTAGATTAGGTTTCTGTTAATCAGGTTGTTTTAATCTTTTAAGTTCAAGTTAAATTGATTCTGTTTTTACCTTGGATTCTCTATTTGATTCTGATTGAATAATTCTTGATAATTTAGCTTCAGTTTAATTTTTGAATTACTAAATGTCTGTTGGATTAGCATTCTAATTAGATTCAATTTTAGGTTTTAGTTAATTGGTTTGAGATTAGTTTAATTTTAGGATTAAATTAGAGGGATTTTTTTAACCTTGTTGAATAACTAACTATAGTTAGTCTGGATCAAGGTAATATGATTTAGGATAAGGTTGGGAATTTCAGGGTAAAAGTAGGGGTAGTTTGGGCATTTGATGTTAGGATAGAATGCTGTAGGATATGTTAGAATTACCTAGAACCTTCTAAAATAGGTCTTAAGTTTGCAATTCAGAAAAGTAGGTGTACTTGCTTGAGAAACAAGCCAATAAGTAAAGGACTACTTTGAAAATAACATAAGGACTAATTGGCAAAGGCTGAAAATCTGATATGCACCTCATTTTTGCCTATAAAAAGGCATCACCTATGCCTTGAATGAGAAGTTTTTAGCAGCCTCCAAAGAACTCCCCTCCAAAAAATTTTCTCTCTAATCTCCAGATCTGATTTTGAAATTCAAATATTCAAAAACCCAAAAACAATAGAAAACCTTCAAAAATCAAAAAAAGTACTGCTCCATTAAGAATTTTAGAATAATTTCAGCTCTTAGATAGTGATTCACATTTCCTAGTCTAATACTAGGCTGCCGGAGTTTCAGTTTATTTACTGAGTTGTTTTCAAGTGAATTTAGACTCATATAAGCTGATTTTGGTCAAGTGTTGGTCTATTCAAGCTGTGTTGATTGGTTTGGTACTATTCAAGCTGTTTCGATTGGGTTTTGTATTTGATTTGGTGTGAAATTTCTTCTAGATCATTTGACATCATCTACTGGGTTGATTCACTACCGATTTTGCTGTTGGAAATTGTTATTGCTGCTGATTCTCTTCTTCTGTTCATTTCGACTTGATTTTCAGGTACGCATTTGAATTTGCCCTGATGTAACCTTCAGTTGGAATGAAATGAAGTCATATTTCAAATTTTTGCTCCTGTTATAACATGACTGGAATGTATAATAATAGTTGTCGCATTAGTTGCATCATGATGTAATGATAGTTGACTATAGGTTAGATTTGTAGTTTACTTTCGACTAGAATGTGTTTAATTGGACTGTAATTGGACTGTGGAATGTTATTTGATCGACTACGGATGCTTAAGTTAGTATATTGATTAAAATGAAGTTAGTTGTCACATTAGTTGCTAGACTAGAATAGGAGTTAGTTGTTTTCATTGTTCCATTTACACATGTTCGTAGGACTTACTGGATTGTTAAACTAGTTTGGCCAGAATTGTTAGATTGTGTGCGATTAGTGCTAAATATTAGCTCATACCAACTGCTAGTTCATGCAATATTACATCAGCGGAATAGAGAGGGAAAGTGTAAATAGTGCTGGAATTTGAGCTAGGAAACAATTTAAAACTGGAAATTTATTCACTTAATGTTGTTTTGTTGTGTAGTTCAATATTTGAAGTAGGAATACTAGCTGAAACAGGAAGTCCTTTCGAGGTTTATGTGTATTAGCATGTTAAAAAATGAGTTGATATGAGTTGTGTATTAACAGGAAATAACGTTTTCTCATTAATGAGTTGATATGAGTTGTGATTAAAATCATTGTATTCAGTTTGTTTTCCACCTAGTGGTATTTAGGAATTCACCAACAGTTAAATAAGCGAAATAATTTGAGTATTAATTTAGGAAGCTGAGTGATCAGTATTTCATCAATTTGAGTAGCACCTTGAATAATTTGGAAAGGTTCAGTGATTATTTGTCTAATTCGAATTGAGGTTGGGCCTGGTTAATGACCAGAAATAGATAGTCCATTTCAGGGCAGTTTGGGCCTCAGTATTTTTGTAGACAACCCAGATCTTGTCCAGGTCATATGTCCACTTGGACCTTGGCCTAACGCATGGCTGGCCTGCCCTCGTGCGCTTGGGCTTTTAGTTGTAAGCAGGTTGTGTTCAAGGCCCAAGTTGGATGAAGATTTGAATTTATATGAGCTCATAGGCCCTAAATATAGTAGCTTTTAAATGATAATAAATAATTAGGGTTTCTTCTTTTATTATTAGAGAAAAAGTAAAATAGAAAATCATAGTTACATTAGGATTGGCCTTAAAATAAAAATGAGACGAGCCTCACCGAACAAAATATATATTGCGGGGCCCTCAATAAATGGTTGAATTAAAATACCTAGACTTTGGGATGGGCCGTTTAGCGAATTTCACGGCCTTCCCCAAAGATAATAACGCATTAGTCATTTTAGGCACGTTTTTAATAATTTTACCTTCTTAAATACGGGTGCACATTTATGTGACCCAAATCCAAATCTCAACGAAGTCGAAACATGTCAAAAATTGTGGGTGCATTTATGTGACGCGATTCGAGACATGTTTTCACGACGTTGAAATTCTCTTAAAATAATAATAATAAAATCGGTTCAAAGTTAAAAGCATACGGGTTAAAACATGTATTAAAATCAAATAAATAAGCCAGGTATGACAATTGAGCGACTGTACTAGAACCACGGAACCCGGGAATGCCTAACACCTTCTCCCTGGTTAACAGAATTCCTTACCCGGATTTCTGGTTCGCGGACTGTTAACAGAGTCATAATTTCCTCGGTTCGGGATTCAATCGGTGACTTGGGACACCATTAATCTCCCAAGTGGCGACTCTGAATATTAATAATAAATTCCGTTCCGATTGTCCTTTAAGTGGAAAAACTCCTTTACTCCCTTGCGGGTGTATGAAAAAGGAGGTGTGACAGCAGTTGTTCATGAACTTATGGAGGCATTACTTATATGGCGTGTGATGTGAGGTTTATATCAGAGTCTTCAACATTTTTTCAAGCAGCAAGATTTGAATTTGAGGCAATGAAGGTGGATTGAGCTGCAGAAGGATTATGATAACACTATCTTGTATATTTGTATATCGTCTAACAAATCCAAAGCATATAAAAGAGGCATCAAGTAGCATATTAGAAGAAAAACATTGTTACACCCCATGTTTTTGTACATGGAAGTACGCCATAAGTAAATTGATATAAGCTCAGAAAATGAGATTCGGCGAAGTTTGTCAATGTTACATCTCGCGTTTTCGTACGTTAAGCTTTCGTCTCTCGTTAATCGACGTAGACTCGGGAATAAGATTATCTTGAGGTTACACGCATTTATGCTATTTATAACAGGCAATAAGTAAGTGCCGTGAAGGATAAAGGGTAAACGAATAAAAAGAAAATAAGTTCCATTGAAGGTTGTCGATTTAGATAAAAGACGGTCCGAGCTTCAATACTCAGCATTTATGGACTAATGCCATACAAGGTACCCCACGACCACGATAGTAGGATACGTAAAATGTATTAAAAGTGAGTAGTATTTTAAGTAAGTTGGGATAATTCTTAATTATATGGGTTATTGGTTGATTATTGGTTAATGAGGGATTAATTAGTTAAATAAATTACTAATAGATAGGTAAGACTTTGGGGATAAGGCTTAAGTCCAAAAACGTGGCAGCCACCCCCCCCCCCCCAACAATAATATGACTCTTAAAAGGTCTTGCAAGATGTCAAATTTTTAAGATTAAAGTGGTTAGTCACCACTTGAAGTGGGCCCACGTTCCATTCAAGCTCACTTTAAGATTTGAGACCATTTTGGCTTCATTTTGGTCTCTTAAAATTTCCAGGAGATGCAAGCTAATTATTCTTTCCATAAGGAACTTACATTAGACCATAATTGAAGAAAACCATAATATTTTCCTACCCCAGTACCAAATTACCACGATGGAGCACTTAGTAGGCGTTGGATTTATGTTACTATTGTGAAATTTTGCAATATTAAGGGAGTACGGTATAATCTTTCTCAAGAGAATCGATTCAGGTATGTTAAGGCTATCCCTTATTTTATTTTGGCATGATCTATACGACACAAATAAAACAAGCAAATGCACAACTTCCATAAATGACTCCATTCATAGAAGTATTAGAGGTGCCTATGTTCTTGAATTCCCATATGTCTTATTATTCTATCGTGTGTTCATGGGACTCAGAAAATACGTAACTTGATAAAAAGTTTATTTCATTTGGTCAAAGTTTGGTCGCACTTATCAATAAATTAAAGCACAATTGACATGCCATCATTGGTACCATTAGGATGTTTACTGCCATACAACTAAAATGCTCGAGATGAAACAACTGCTATAACCATCCTATGGGAGATGAATCCGTATGTTGGCCATTAAAAGAATACTCATTGATCTACGATTTTCAAGTTTGTACTTCAGAATTTTCTCAAATTCTAGCAGAAACATTTCATCTTTTGTTTTACCTAATAAATTTTATGTTTGTGTGTTTTATCATCAAGGCTACACATGGAGATTAAAAACATAGTTATTTCTATACCTGCCACTGCCTGCAATTGGCTTTTTAGTTTCCCGCTACCTTAGTCCCTGCTCATGCTTGAAAGCATGATACTTGAGAATTTGGAAATCCCCAATTCAATGTCTCAATAGAATTTTGATAAAAGGAAATTCCTTTTGAAGACGACAATTAAGGTATAATGGTCTTATGATATTCCAAGAGATTTTATTGACATACTTCTCATGCATTGCATTCATTTATACATGTGCATTGACCCATGACCAGATGGCGTTGTATACGCGTATATATGTATATTATATGTATATGGGATATGGGAAAAGGTTATGACATTATATACGCACCACTACCTGATCAGCTGGTATACATTGATAATTTTGCCCACAGTGACCGAGATGATATGATGGGATGCCCTCAGAGGCTTGATGATGTTATGAACACATATACCTATGCACGACATGACATTAATATGCATATGCATGACACTATAAGTATTTCATGATTTACAGAGTTATCTAGACTTACAGGTTGAGTCATTTACTCTATAACATCTCTTTTATATACTTATTTATGTGCCTTACATACTCGGTACATTTTTCGTACTGACGTCCCTTTTGCTTGGGCACGCTGCGTGCCCGCAGGTCCCGATAGACAGGTCAAGAGTCCTCCAAGTAGGCTATCAGCTCAGCGGAAGATGTTGGTGCGCTCCATTTTCTCCGGGATTGCTTGTCTGGGTAGTATGTTTAGACACGTATTGTTTGATATGGCGGGGCCCTGTCCCGACCTTTATGTTAAGTGTGTACTCTTAGAGGCTTGTAGACAGATGTCATGCATACGAATGCTTGTATGGCCTTGCCAGCCTATGTTTTGAGTTTACAAATGACCATGTTGGCCTTATAGGCCCGTATATCACATGTATAAGTTTTTATATCAGGTTGGGTCGTCCTTTATTGAGTATTCCCCTATGTTATTCTGGTTAGCCCATGACGGCCCGTTTGGCCCATTTATTAATAAAATTACAATAAGAAAGATATGTTATGTTGGTACTCGATTAAGTTAGGTACCGGGTGCTCATTGCGGCCCATAGGTTTGGGTCGTGACAAAAGTGGTATCAGAGCAGTTCTGTCCTAGGGAGTCTACAAGCTATGTCTAGTAGAGTCTTGTTTATGGGTGTGTTGTGCACCACATTTATAGGCAGGAGGCTACAGGGCATTTAGGACTGTCACTCTTTCTTCTTACTCTAGATCGTGTGGTAGGCTCATTTATAAGAATTCAAACTCCTAGTTTCTAATTCATCTGTATTATGATGATACCTCCAGTTGGTAAGAGATTGAATGAGGCTATGGAAGAGTTGAGTAAGAGGAACTCGATTTTTCATGATGCTTATGATGAGAAAATGTAGGGTCTTCAGTAGATCATGTGTGTACTAAGACGTGTAAGCCTCTTGACAAGGAGCCTTAAGGAAAGAACATCTATCCACCCCTATGGTGAAAGGCAATGAGAGATTCAGAAGATAGATACAAGTCTCAAAAAGTAAAAGAAGCAAGGAGAAGAAGGGTACGAGGCGCCCAGTTAATGAAGACTATCATTATTTACCATTCAGGATGGGAGATATAAGCATTTTGAGTTAACTTCAACGGTGGAAGAGGTATGTACAATTGGCCAGACCCATCTCATTTATGCCATATGGAAGCTAACAGAAGTAGCATAAGAGAAGGACGGATATCAGTCCGGCTGGGGTTAGAGTGACCCAAAAAGGGTGGATGGAATATTTGCGTTAGTTGACATTTTCGAAGGATATTGCAATGTGGTAATAGATCTCCTTGTGAGACACCGAGATGGTGCACTCTAAAATAGTACAACTAGATATAAGTACTACAAAGATAGGCACTGGAAGCCTTGGAGGGATAAATATTACCTTAGTGTGGCTCCCGTCCCTAGTAGAGAAAGAATGTTAGGCAATTCGAAGAGCCAATGGATGGAGCAAGGGGAGCTAAAAGCAAAAGAATGTCTTGTTCGAGTTTTTAGAATAAAGTAATATACATAGATGTTAGCGGGAATAAAAGAGAGTGCCACTGGGAAGGCAGTCAAAATATCAGCTCAGAAGCAACCCTACGAGCACAGGGGCATGAAGATAAGTAAGTAATTACATGTAAGAAAGAACATCAAAAATTCTGTTGGGTAAACGATGTAATAATCTCGCAGGCTTACAAGAATCAGAGGGTCCTCCCTAAGTACTACAATGAAAGACTAGCTGAGGAAATAAGGAAGAAGGCTTCAACCAAAGCACAGTGACCTAAAGAGGAAATAGTTGTGTAACAACAGTCTCACTACAAAATTGTATGCACTCCAAAAGAAAGTGGCACCTACCATGCCTAGTGAGCAGGGAGTAAAACCAAAAGTAATATTTGAGACCATATAAGTTGCACAAAAACTTCGGCATGCGTGAGAACTCAGATAAGCTAAGTATGCACGCAAAAGGGGGCAAAAAGACCAGGAAAAGCAATTACTTACGTTTGAAGAAAGCTGAAATAGAACGAAAGGAATTATTCGATTAATGATCAGTCGTAGAAGACTCCGGTATAAGTTAAAAGAAGGAATTGGGTCCAGGTCATAGACAAAGGATTGAATCATTAGAAATTGTATCATGGTTTTCCATAGCGTCCATAAAAGGCTAAAGTAATAACTAAATGCCATGAGCCACAGATCGGGAGATAGCTTAAGCCTACATAAAGGCTAATCAGAAGGAAGAGGAAACTAAGGAGTTACATCAACTAAGTAAATTAGGAGTCTTCTTATGGACCCAGAAAGTTATAGACATCATGATTGAGAACATTGCAGAATCACCATTAATATCAAAGGTACACGAGAGATAGTATAGTAGCCATATTCTATAACGGCTCTACGATAAAGCCAGTTATAAGTGTCTCAACCTCATAAGAAGTTAATATGAAGTTCTCACGAGATTGTGTAAAGAGGTGCATGTATTATAATAGAAGTTCAAGACGTGGATGTGAATTATACCTATGTGGAGGGGAGGTCATGAAAGAGATAGAAGATGTGATGTGAGACTTTAAGGTAAGTAAGGTAAAGGTGAACAACGTACGAGATACTCAAAAGCAAAAGGTTAAGAATAGCCCATACTTCGGATAAAAGGCTAGAAGCGCGGGGATTCAATATCCAGGAATGATAGCGGCAACATCAGTGGCATATCTTCCAGCCTATGGTTTCTAGGTACCGAGAGATCTAGCCAAGAGAGTAAAAGAAGAGTTAGAGACGATGTGATGTCTTGCTTGATGTTCCGGAATAACATAAGGGAATCTATGGTGCAAGCAAGTTGAAGGAAGGTTGCGAATAGTATAAATAGATACGTAGAGGTCGAAAGCTAAAGTATAGTAAAGCAACGAGGTTTTATGACAGGAGTAAGGATGAGAAAGGGCGAGTAAGAAGGTGACGAGAATGGATAAGTCCTCGAGATTAAGCCCATGAAAACAAGAGAGCTAATGGTTTCTCTAAGTTATAGAAAGTTTAGTATAGCCTGAATGAACTCAAAGGAATCTAAGACTAATAGCATCTAGAGTGGAATGAGGGTGTGATTGTGATAGATAAAGGATGACGTTTGGGTCTTCGATTGAGTAATCATTTGAAGAGGATTTTATGAGTTATACAAGATTAAAATATCCATGTAAGGTGAGTCATATTGGGATGCTATAAAATACTGTTATGGAAGTATAGTACCGCCCATAGGTGGATCAATCTAATTACTCCAAATGTCCCTGATGAGACATGAGCCCTAGCGGTAGTGTTACATAAGAGATCAAGTTATAAGTGGTAGATGATATATCAACATTAAGGTGAATCAACAGTGGATGGACAAAAGTCACAAAGTATAAGGTGAGATTAGGCCATCATTCTTAAGATGAACAAGTAATGAGGAAGCATTAAAGGACTTAGATTTATACATATGGGATAAGTAACGAAAGTAACCTGGGGTTCGGTAGCAGACCTTAGTAACGAAAAATCGAAGTAAGAGTTATGGTATAGTATGACCTACCTAGATGCAGTAATGTCATACGAATGGATAATCGGATCTATGAAATAAGGTATAACGACATTCGTAAGTTCGACAAAGTACCGAGCGAAGAACTTTAGTATACTTACAGATGCCCAGAGGGACATTTTATCAAGCTCTGTATATGTTTGCAAAGTGAGGCCTAGAGATTGGCTAAAAGCTAGAGGAAAGAGGAGAGAAGAGTCACATAGGCGCACCTACAAGGAAAAAGTCGTACAGGCTGCATGACAGAAGGTAGCAAGAGTTACGAGATTGGAAGAATTCCGACAGCAGACCGTGGTGAGAGAAAGAGGCCTAAAGGGGGAATGCCCTGGCCTTTGGATTTATTCAAAGAACAGTTGCCTAAATGGCAAGAAGAGTATTAAAGTATTCGTAGGAGATATGAGTTATGAGAATGATAAGTGCATCAGTCAACATTCGAGGACGAATGTTCCAGGGGGGGAGGGGGGATGATATTACACCCCATGTTTTCGTACATGGAAGTACGCCATAAGTAAATTGATATAAGCTCAAAAAATGAGATCCGGCAAAGTTAGACAATGTTACATCTCGCGTTTTCGTACGTTAAGGTTTCGTCTTCTATTAATCGACGTAGACTCAGGAATAAGATTATCTTGAGGTTACACGCATTTATGCTAGTTATAACAGGCAATAAGTGTCGTGAAGGATAAACGGTAACCGAATCAAAGAAAATAAGTTTCGTTGAAGGTTGTCGATTTGGATAAAAGACGGTCCGAGCTTCAATACTCGGCATTTATGGACTAATGCCATACAAGGTACCCCACGACCATGATAGTAGGATACGTAAAGTGTATTAAAAGTGAGTAGTACTTTAAGTAAGTTGGGATAATTCGTAATTATATGGTTAATTGGTTGATTATTGGTTAACGGGGGATTAATTAGTTAAATAAATCAATAATAGATAATTAAGACTTTGGGGATAAGGCTTAAGGGTCCAAAAACGTGGCACCCCTCCCCCCCCTAACAATAATATGACTCTTAAAAGGTCTTGCAAGATGTCAAATTTGGAATATTAAAGTGGTTAGTCACCACTTGAAGTGGGCCCACGTTCCATTCAAGCTCACTTTAAGATTTGAGACCATTTTGGCTTCATTTTGGTCTCTTAAAATTTCCAGGAGATGCAAGCTAATTATTCTTTCCATAAGGAACTTACATTAGACCATAATTGAAGAAAACCATAATATTTTCCTACCCCAGTACCAAATTACCACGATGGAGCACTTAGTAGGCGTTGGATTTATGTTACTATTGTGAAATTTTGCTATATTAAGGGAGTACGGTGTAATCTTTCTCAAGAGAATCGACTCAGGTATGTTAAGGCTATCCCTTCTTTCATCTTGGCATGATCTATACGATACAAACAAAATGAGCAAATGCACAACTTCCATAAATGACTCTATTCATAGAAGTATTAGAGGTGCCTATGTTCTTGAATTCCCATATGTCTTATTATTCTATCATCTGTTCATGAGACTCAGAAAATATGTTACTTGATAAAGTTTATTTCATTTTGTCAAAGTTTGGTTGCACTTATCAATAAATTAAAGCACAATTAAATGCCACCATTTGTACCATTATGATGTTTACTGCCATACAACTAAAATGCTCGAGATGAAACAACTGCTATAACCATCCTATGGTAGATGAATCCATATGTTGGCCACTAAAAGAATACTCATTGATCTAAGATTTTCATGTTTGTACTTCAGAATTTTCTCAAATTCTAGCAGAAACATTTCATCTTTTGTTTTACCTGACAAATTATATATTTGTGTGTTTTAACGTCAAGGCTACACATGGAGATTGAAATCATAGTTATTTCTATACCTGCCAGCAATTGGCTTTTTAGTTTCCCGCTATCTTAGTCCCTGCTCATGCTTGAAAGCATGATACTTGTGAATTTGTAAATTCCCAATTCAATGTCTCAATAGAATTTTGATAAAAGGAAATTCCTTTTGAAGACGACAATTAAGGTATAATGGTCTTATGACATTCCGAGAGATTTTATCGACATACTTCTTATGCATTGCATTCATTTATACATGTACATTGACCCATGACCAGATGGCGTTATATACGCGTATATATATATATATATATATATATATATATTATATGTATATGAGATATGGGAAAATGTTACGGCGTTATATACGCACCACCACCCGATCAGTTGGTATACGTTGATGATTTTGCCCATAGTAGCCGAGATGATATGATGGGATGCCCTCAGAGGCTTGATGATGTTATGAACACATGTACCTATGCACGACATGACATTCATATGCATATTCATGACACTATAAGTATTTCATGATTTACAGAGTTATTCAGACTTACAGGTTGAGTCATTTACTCTATAACATGTTTTTTATGTACTTATTTATGTGCCTTACATACTCGGTACATTATTCGTACTGACCTCCCTTTTGCTTGGGGACGCTGTATTTCATGCCCGCAGGTCTCGATAGACAGGTCGAGAGTCCTCCAACTAGGCTATCAGCTCAGCGATAGATGTTGGTGCGCTCCATTTTCTCCGAGGTTGCTTGTTTGGGCAGTATGTTTAGACGCGTATTGTTTGATATGGCGGGGCCCTGTCCCTACCTTTATTTTAAGTGTGTACTCTTAGAGGCTTGTAGACAGATGTCATGTATACGAATGCTTGTATGGCCTTGCCGGCCTATATTTTGAGTTTACAAATGATCATGGTGGCCTTATAGGCCCGTATATCACATGTATAATTTTTCATATCAGGTTGGGTTGTCTTATATTGAGTATTCCCCTATGTTATTCTGGTTAGCCCATAACGGCCCATTTGGCCCATTTGCCAATGAAAGTACAATAAGAAAGATATGTTACGTTTGTACTCAGTTAAGTAAGGTACCGGGTGCTTGTTGCGGCCCATAGGTTTGGGTCGTGACAAACATAGACAACATATAATATTCATGATATGTCATAAAGGATTCACTTGCGTAGTCCAATGTTCCGCCTTATGTTCAAAACTCGCCACATCGGATTCCATATGAGAATCAACCAGAAATCTATCAATTTCTCACAACATACGTGTACGCCATCAAGAGAAACATGAGAGGGCGACACTAGGGTGATGGATCCATATCCACATGCTACACGGCAAATATGTCGTGCCATAACAATATCAATATCACCATAGCCACATGACAGAAACCTCGTGCCATAACAATATCAGGATCACCATAGCCATATGGCAGAAAGTTGTGGTATATCAAAATCAATCCACTCAACATGTCTAAATGTTACATAAATATAGCATCCTGAAATAACATTTCATCTAAGAATGCATATGTTCACAATAATCAATAAGGTACACAAGGACATAATAAATAAATGTGGGGATGTGTGCTCAAAATATAAAGCATGACTACAGCTAAACCAAGTGTATCCACAATTTCGCGAAAAGCCCATATTGGCCAATTGAGAGCTAGTAATCCTAAACATGGTTACTAGCATGAAAGGATAAGTTCACATAATCATACAATTGATTAAAAAATAAATCATGGAAGACACACAACCAAACAAGGCATAATAAAAGCCTAAAGTAACCTGATAATGAATAACCCATAGCACTCACATATACGCTCATCACCTCGCACATACGTTGCTCCCCACACATTCCAATTGAGCGAATAAGTTCATATCCTAAAAGTTATTACCTCAAACCAAGACTAGGCAAGATACTTACCTTAGCAAAATTTCCTGTAAGTCTAAGGCCTTAAAGCACGCTCACGAGTCACTTAATTTCTATTTTGCCTTCCACAAGAGATTATGGACTACAACCAACTTAAATGATCATGATAGTAAATGTAGAAGGTGTATTGGAAGTCGTTGTGGGTCTAAGGAGAGCCTTAGAACTAAGAAAAGTCGTGATCTATGCAATGGGCTAAAGTTTCAAATGAGTTCACACAAGACCCGATTTTAAAGGAGTACAACTCCCAAAGTATAATGATTTACGTGGTGAGCTACCTATCAATCGAAATATCTTTCAATCTAGTTTCCAAATCATCAAATCGTTTGTCATTTGGATATTTCTATAGATGTTATGGCTGTTTTAGTCAATCTACACACTCAGCTGCACGCTGGGGTTGTCAGGTGCGCGGCAATGCACAGAAGATAGGTTTCTTCCTCGTCAGCGTGCCCAGTTGCATGCTCACTTCTTAATTAGGCTACCGATCTCATCAATTTGTGGCAACAGAGTGGTGGTAATTTAGCCTAAGCCTTCATAAAATAATATCTGTATATTGTGCTGTCACTGTACTTCATCATTTTTTTGCTATCATGATCTGGTAAGTAACAGATGTAGAGTGCATATGCTTAAGACACAATTTTGAACTATATGATCAACTAAAGTTGTGGATCATCATTGGCATCTAAGAGAAAAAGTGAGCTTTATTTTACAAGAATTGTCTATTGAGATTGAGAAGCATGTATCTCTCTCTATGTATATGAAATTGTTATTGGCAACATTGCTAAAGCCAACTGCATTATATAAATGCTCGACTAGAGAGAGGCAAGCACCGAGCAGATGTAATGCTTTACTCCAAATTTTTCCTTATCTCTATTGTCAACTTCTTTTTTATTGTCTATTTGATTTAGCCAATAAACCACATGATAATCGCTAATCCAATACCAATCCGTCCGATGTCTTATTGGATGACTAGAGGATTACTATATTTATAAATCGATAACCGATAAGCCAAACCGTTAACGTAAATATCTGCCCAATCCGCTCGATAAGCACCCTTATTTTTTGGGGCTTAAGGACACGGTGCAATAAGGTCGTGCTAAGAAGGTGGTTATTGGGGATGATGGTGTTATGAGACTTCAAGGTCAAATTTGTATTTCTAATGTTGATGGTTTGAGAGAGCTGATTCTTGAGGAGGATCACTATTCACGGTATTCTATTCATCCACATGTTACGAAGATGTATCGTAATTAGAAGCAATATTATTGTTGGTAGAGGATGGAGAAGGACATTGTTGGGCATGTTTCATGGTGTTTGAATTGCCTATAAGTGAAGTAAGAGCAGTAGAAACTGATGGTTTGCTTTAGAAGATAGATATACTGGAGTGGAAGTGGTAGCAAATTACTATGAACTTTGTGGTTAGCTTGCCATGGGCCTTGAGGAAGTTTGATGCTATTTTGGTCGATGTGGATAGATTGACTAGGTTTGCGCATTTTATTCTAGTTATGATGCAAGGCCCCATAAAAATTACCTGAAGACCCGGAATTTTACGGTGCCAAGTTAGGCTTATGTGTTAAAGATTGTTAGAGATTCTTGTACGGACTTTTTGGGTTGAACAATGCACTGGGAAGTTGAAGGAAAATGTTTGGCAAAGTTGGACATTTTTGCGGCTCATTATGCGGCCGCATAATCACTCAGCGGGCCGCAGAATGGCCACAAAGTGAGGCCGTCACTTGGTCTATTTTTTATGTCATTTTCGTGGGCCATTGTGCGACCGCAGAACGACTTCGCGGGCCGCACACCTGTCGCATATCCAGCATGGAAGAATTGTCGGAGGGAGGTTCTGTGGCATATTATGCGGTCGTAGAACAAGTCTGCGGACCGCAGACTGAAGCAGAAAATATTAGTTTCGGAGGGCCAATTATGTGCCCCACTTTGCAGATCGTAGAAGCATTATGCGGTCGCATATGCGACCGTAGATCTGTGTCGGGCTCCTATTTTTCTAATTTTCAAACCCGACCCCATCCTAATATAACTCCTTCGGGGATCATTTTAGAAGGCAAAGCCTTATATTTCTAGAGAGAGAATACCATGGAGTGAGAAGGGAGTCCCTAAGCTCATCACTCATCAACTCTTGCTCAAAGTTGAGGAATTTGTGAGAAGAATTCACTAGGTCTTCATCCTAAGAGGTAAGAATCTATATCTAGCCCTTAATTTCGAAAATTAACTAGAAGTGGGTAATTAGTAAGATAGTTCATGGGGATGGGAGTTGCCTATCTTGCATGCATGTGTGATAAAAGAGTACATGATTGTGGGCTAAAAATGGTAAAAAGTGGGTTGAGGGATGATGAAATCTTCCATAAAAAGGGACCTTGAAACCTTAATACACACTTAGTGTTTGATAAAATGCTTAAGTGAGCTAGAACCATAGTCGTTTTCCTAATTTTTGGTTCAATTTGTTATATTGCTAAAATAGATGGGAGTTGCTAAGAATTTCGGAACATTTTAGAGTTTAAAGAAGCTCAACTGAGGTATATTGGCTAAACCCCCTCTTCTTAGAATTGAATCACATGGTATTCATGCAATCGGTGTAAGTCCCAAGTTGGTCGTTATAGAAATTGCTATTCTTAATGTGCTTGCATTGAAAAATATATGTGCAATATGTATTCTAATGCTTTCATCATGTTATCTTATCATTTGATTTCAAAACATGGAATATGTGCTAAAAATGCCTAGACTTCAAGTCAAGTTCGAATAAAGATTGTTATGCCAAATTGTGTGAAAGGTCTCTATGTGCCTTAGATTCTTAATTGCTCACATGTGTAAACAAAGTCTTGAATGAAAAGCCTTGTTGTTGTTGATGATGATAATAATGTTCGAATGTGGAAAAGAACTTGAATTATGAAATGCGGCCAAGTGTCAAATATGATATAACAAGTGTGGCCACTAGTGCCAACAAATTGAAAGATGTGAAAGAAGTATGAAATGAGGTGATTGATATAAAATGGCAATGTCTCGGGCGAGACGGCCTAGCCGATCGGGCCGTGATCAGATGCTATGCCGCACACATGGTGGTGACTGTGATGGAAATTATAAATGAAATTGTGATCATGGTTGATGTCTTAAATGAGATGACCTAGCCGATCGAGTCGTGATCGGACTCCGTGTAAGAATGCGGTGGTATTGTGGATGATGGTATATCGGTACTAAAGATCTCCCAACCTAAAATTATGGAAACTTACTTGAAAGCTTATGTGATTCTTAACTTGATGTTTTGGTATTGTTTGAGGCTTCTATTGAATCCATGGTTGTTCCTTCTTGTATTAATGATCATTCTATTGAGATGGTGTTTAGTTATACACACTAGTATTATTCAAAGTACTAACGTCCCTTTTGCGGGGGCGCTACATCTTTAATTGGATGCAGGTGGGTCCACAACAGGTAGCATTGATTAGTGATAGCAGTACATCCTCCTCCCAGCAGTCTTGGTGAGCCCCATTTCATTTCGAGGCCATACATCTTTTGTTCCTTATGTATTGTACTTGAGGTATAGCCGGGGTCTTGTTGCCGGGGCTTTTGTAGCACTTTTTTGTATCTATTAGAGGCTCCGTAGACACAGTGTGGGTTGTATATGGGTGCTGGGAAAGTCGGACGAAATATTGTTGTATTTGAATCATTTATTCCACTTCAAACTATGAAAAATTTGTGTATTTGTAGACCATAAGAAGAAGTAACAAATGAAATAATGTAGTATTGTATACATGATCTCCCTATTATCTAATTATTGAAAATATGTCTTCTCTTTTTTCATGAGTGAGTTTAGGTAGAAAGAACCTAATAGGCTTGCTCAGCCGGGTTCACTCGGTTGAGCGTCGGTCGCGCTCCCTAAGTTTGGGGCGTGACATATGACTTCTTACACTCCAGGGAAGTTGGCTCAGATCTACATCAGAGAGATTGTCTGTTCGCATAGGGTGCCTGTTTCTATCACTTAAGAGCGGGGTACTTAGTTGATATCGCATTTTTGGAGAGTAGTTCATCGAGAGTGGGGTACGTTGGTGGAGCTTAGCACTGCATTTCACCCACAAATGGATGATCATTCCAAGGAGCTATTCAAATCCTTGAGGATATGTTGATGACTTGTGTTATTGATTCCATAGGCCATTAGCACCAGTTTTCACCATTGGTGAAGTTTGCTTACAACAATGACTACCAGTCCAACATTTAGATGGCTCCTTATGAGGCCTTATATGGTAGAATGTGTCGATCTCCTATTGGTTGGCTTAAGCCTGGTGACGCTAGGGTATTGGGTGCTGATTTGGTTCGTGATGCTTTGGAGAAGGTGAAGTTAATTTTGGAGATCTTTGTACATCTCAGTACAGGCAGAAGAGTTACACTGATATGAAGGTCCGTGATGTGGAATATACAGAGAGTGAGAAGGTACTTTGAAGGTTTCACCCGTAAAAGGTGTGATGAGATTTTGGAAGAAGGGAATGTTGAGTCCAAGGTTCATTGGTCCATTTAAGATGTTAGAGAGAGTTGTCGAGGTTGTCTATAGGCTTGCTTTGCCTCTAGCCTTGGGAGTTTATCTAGAGTTCTATGTTTCCATGCTTCACAACTATTATGAAGACAAGTCATATGGGCTTTAGCATAGTGTAGTTAGACGAGAATCTAGCTTTTGAAGAAGAGCTAGTGGCCATTTTGGATAAGCAGGTTTGAAAGTTGAGCTCAAAAGAGATCGCATCAGTGAAGGTGCTTTGGAGAGGCTAACTGAGAGAGGAGGCTACTTGAGAGACCGAGTCAGATATGTAGAGAAAATATTTGCATCTTTTCAGTAGTTCAGGAATATTTCAAAACCCGTTCGAGGATGAATGTTTGTTTAAGAGGTGGAGAAGGTAATGACCAGACTGGTCATTTTGAGTATTAAAGCACCAATCCCTTATTTGATGCTTCTCGGATGTCAATTTAGTGTGACGTGCAAGGATGGATGGTTTGGATTTATGGGATTCAGAGTAATTTAGAACACTTAGTTTCATTTTGGAAGCCTTAAGTCTAAAGAGTGAACCAAGATTTTTGTGTAAATGGCCTAGGATTTGTGATTTGAGGGTTCCAATAGGTTAGTATGGTGATTTTGGACTTGGGCGTATGCTCGAATTTGGTTTTGGATACTTTTAGAAGATTTTTACTCTATTTGCCGAATATTGGAAATTTGAAGAATTTGAGAGTTCTTAAGTTTGGCCGGTAAGTTCTATAAAGTGGTGGTTTGTCACGACCCCAGTTCACCCTCCATGAACATGTCGTGATGGCACCTTGTTCCTACAACTAGGTAAGCCTAACAGTGCGGAATAACAAATTTACATTTGCGGAATAATTAATTAAAAAACTGAACATACGGAAATAACAACTGTATATAAGGCCACTCGGCCTATACAACTAAAAAATATGCGGAAGTCTACAACTAAATCCTAAAACCCGGAAACTCATGGGAAACACAGGCTAATAGAATGTAGTAATCTGCTCTACACCAGAATGTCTAACAACATGAAAGGAAAGAAAGGAACTATCTACTAAAGCCGGAATAGAGTAGAGACTCCTGGTCTGCAGACGTAGCAGATATACCTCAAGTCTCAGCTAGGACTCTCCACCACGAGGATGATACGCCTGGGAGGAAGTACTTGGATCTGCACATGAAAAACATGCGCAGAAGAGGCATGAGTACACCACAGCGGTACTCAGTAAGTGCCAAGCCTAACCTCGGTTAGGTAGTGACGAGGAAGGTCAGGGCCCTACTGAGATAAAACATAATAAATAATGAGATAACGGAAGCAGTTTAAATAAAGTCTACAGCGAGAATCTAAATCAGGTAAATAAGGAAGAACAATAATAGAAAGCAAAGGTAACAATACAAGGAAAACTGCCCTCAACAAGGAATAATAGCCGGGGGATCTCTTGGTATCCCGAGGATCTCTTGGTATCCTCAATAAGTAAGTCGGGGATCTCTTGGTATCCCGAGGATCTCTGGGTATCCTCAATAAGTAAGTCGGGGATCTCTTGATATCCCGAGGATCTCTGGGTATCCTCAATAAGTAAGCCGGGGATCTCTTGGTATCCCAATATATATAGAAACACATGTGCCAGGGATCTCTTGGTATCCCGCACCCTCAGTCCAGAATATCTGAAGTACAGGGGATCTCCCGGGAAGCCGTCCCGTAGTCCCAAATTAAACACACAACAACAACAACCTGTAATCTCAGAATAAATGCTAAAATCAGGACAAGTAATAGTAAATTCTAGCCTAACATGCTTCACAGAGTACAAATAGTACAGCTAAACAAATAAGCAAGTAAGCCAGCTAAACATGCGTCTCTAAGCTAGCACAGGTATAAACTTACAGTCTAAAATGAACAAATATACAGGAAATCTCAATTTAAATACTTCAAGTAGAAACAATTAGCTCAAGTACGCGCTCGTCACCTCACGTACGAGGCATTCAAATATTCAAAGATCATGTCCTAAGGGGAAAGGTCCCCCACACAAGGTTAGACAAGCCACTTACCTCGAACCGGCTTAATATCAACTAGAAACCACGCTCTTTCCACGAGTATCCGACTCCAAATGGCCCAAATCTATTCAATTCAATTACACATTGTAAGTAACATCGCAAACACCTGGTTTTGCTATTAAATTCAAAGCTACAACGTGAAATTAGGTGAAATGACCAAAATGCCCTTTAGGCCAACGCCTCGGAATCGAATAATTTTCACATTTTCAGAACCCTCGTACTCTCACGAGTCTAACCATATAAAAATCTCCCAAATCGGAGGTCAAATGCTCACCCAATAGTTTGGCCTAAGAAGTTTTAACCAAATTCTTCAAATTTTAATACCAAATTCGAATTTTAATGATGGATTTAACTACAAAACGATGAAATATAACTAGAAGGGATTAAGAAAACGTTACCCAATGATCTTCACTTCAAAACCCACTCAAAATCGCCCTCTCCCGAGCTCTCAATTGATTTTTCCAACTTTTGAAACTCAACCCTCGAAATTCCCTTTTCTGAACAGGTATTTCCGCTTCTGCGGACAAGGGACCGCTTCTGCGGTCCCGCTTCTGCGGAAACCAAGCCGCTTCTGGGTTTTCACTTAATTGGCCAGGTTCCGCTTCTGCAGTACAAATCTCGCAGGTGCGAACCACATCTGCGATCAAACCTTCCGCACCTGCGGAAAAGCTGAGGAGTCCAAATTTCGCTTCTGCGATGACCAAGGCCACTTCTGCGGCTCCGCTTCTGCAGTTCCCAAGTCGCAGAAGCGAAAAGATACCAGAAGCAGCAGAACTGCTACCTCTCAACTTCCAAAATTCTTCCGTTAACCACCCGAAATCATCCCGAGGCCCCCGGGACCTCAACCAAAAGCACCAATACCACCTAATACCTTATTCAAACTTGTACCAATCTTAAAAACACCTAAAACAACGCTGGAAACCCGAATTAATCGAAGATTCAAGCCTAAGAACTTCAAATTCCAACAAAACACGCTTTCGATCAAAAACCTACCCGAACCTCGTCTGAATGACCTGAAATTTTGCACACACATCCCAAATGACATGACGGAACTACTGTAACTTCTGGAATTCCAATCCGACCCTCGGATCAAAAACTCACTATCGGACCGAAAACTTATAAAATTCAAACTTCGGCATTTCAAGCCTATATGAGCTACGGACTTCCAAAATACATTCCGAACACGCTCCCAACCCCGAAATAACCTAACGGAGCTAACGGAACCATCAGATTTCCATTCCGAGGTGGACTTCACACTGTTCCAACTACGGACCACTTTTCAACACTTAAGCTTTCATTTAGGGACTAAGTGTCCCAAAGCTCTCCGAAACTCAACACCGAACGTCCCGACGAACCAAAATAGCAGAAATGAACTTAGGGGAAGCAGTTAATGGGGGATCAGTGCGTAAATTCTTAAGACGACCGCCGGGTCGTCACATGGTTAGACCGGCCATGATGTATGGGGCTGAGTGTTAGCCTGTAAGAACTCACATATCCAGAAGATGAGAGTAGCATAAATGAGAATGTTGAGGTGGATATGCGGGCACACTAGGATGGTTAAGATTAGGAATGATGATATTCGGGAGAAGGTGTACGTCGCTCCCATTGATGACAAGATACGGGAAGTGAGGCTCAGATGGTTCGGGCATGTTTAGAAGAGAAACCCATATGCTCCATTACGGAGGTGTGAGCTTCTGGTTGTGGAGGGCGAGAGGAGAGGTAGAGGGCGGCCTAAGAAGTATTGGGGAGAGGTGATCAGGCAGGATATGGCGAGGCTTCAAATTTCCGAGGTCATGACACTTGATAGGAAGATGTGGAGGTCGAGTACTAGGGTTGTAGGTTAGGATGTAATTGAGTATTGCCTTTCTTCGTACCATTGTGGGACTAGTATGGTAGGGTTTTTTGTCTAAGATATCTAGTGACAATGTTGTGTCTTAATATTTTCGCTTTCAAGTGCATGACCTATTTACTAGCCATCGCTTTCGCTTTTGCTTTGCTTCTTTCGTCTGGATTTCATGTTGTTCCTACTTTTTCTATGATTTCTATGGTGATACTAATATTGTCTCCTTTTGTCCTTTGTATTTTTTTATCTCTTTCTTGAGCCGAGGATCTTTCGGAAACAACCTCCCTACTCCTGCGGGGTAGGGGTAAGGTCTGCGTACACACTACCCTCCCCAGACCCCATTAGTGGGATTTTACTGGGTTGTTGTTGTTATTGAGAGTTCTTAAGTTTAAGTAATAGTTGAATTTGATGTTATTGGGATCCGATTGTTGTTCTGGGACTGTGAATTGGTTCATTTTGTTAAAGAGAATTTGAGTGCAAAGTTTTGTTATGATCCAAAGTGTCTAAGTATGAATCAGACGCTTGGTTAGAAGTTTGGATGTTTATGATCTTAAGATAGTTCAATGTGTGCTTTGGCCTTTGATTCTTAGATGTGATGGTTCTGTATGTGTTTGGAGGACTTGGATAGGTCTGGGTAGTATTTATGGACTTGTTGGTATGATTAGATGGGGTCCCGAGGGGCTCGGATTAGTTTCGAACCACTCTGAGCATGTTTGAGATTGTTGATTTTGCTGGTGTTAGGTGTGTTTTGCGATCGCAATGAAGGATTTGAAGCTGGGGCAATTTTTCATCGTGTTCGCGGAAAGGTGCCATGTTCACAAAGAAGTAGGTGAGGACTGGGAGATGGCCTTCGCGTTCGCGAAGGGTTGGTCGCGTTTGCAGAGGAGGCTGGGCAGGAGGCCATCATGTTCATGTGGATTGAGATCGCGTTCGCGTAGGGTGGGAGCCAGGTGAGCTTCACAATCGCGTTGGGATTTCTCTACAATCTTGGAGGTATGTAATTTTCACTTGGATTTAGTCATATATCTTGATTTCCCATAGATTTCTATACCTAAAACACGAAATTTTAAAGTAAAATTTGGGGGGTTTTATCTACACAATAAGAGAAGGCAATTTGAGGTTTTTGGCATCAATTTGGACTTGAATTTGAAATATAATATTGTATTTTACCTCATAGGCTATAGATAAACAGGATCTACCCCTAGACTCGAGTTTTGGTCATTTGGGCCTGAGTTGACTTTTGTTGACTTTTTGAGAATTGAATAAAGGTTGAAGCTTTATCATTTGGCATTGATTCCCATGATGTTATTGACCTTATTGAAAAACGTTATTGTTTGGAATTGATTCCTATGATGTTATTAAACTTATTGAGTACTATTTGGCTAGACTCGAGCCGGTTAGAGGTGATTTCTAAAGGAAGGCAGTTTTAGAGGGTTGATTTTAACTTGCTTAGGTAAGTATCATGCCTAATCTTGGTTTAAGGAAATACCCTTAGGATATGAACTTATTTGCTTAATTGAATTTGTGGGGAGCAATGTATATGCAAGGTGACGAGCATATATATGGGTGCTATGGGTTATTCAATGATGGGGTTAGTAATCATGTTTAGGATTACAACCTCTTAATTGGCCAAGATGGGCTTTTCATGAAATTGTGGATATGCTTGATTTTGCCGTAGTAATGCTTTATATTTTGAGCACACATCTGCACCTTTATTTATTATGTCCTTGTGCACCTTATTGATTATAGTGATCTTGATATTATTATGGAACTAGGTCACTGTGCTTGAGCCGAGGGTCTACTAGAAACAACCTCTCTACCCCCTTGGGGTAGGGGTAAGGTCTGCGTACACTCTACCCTCCCCAGACCCCACTTATGGGATTTTACTGGGTTGTTATTGTTGTTGTTGCTGAGGTCTTTGTCGTGTAACGTGTGAATATGGATCCTTCCCCCTAGGGTCTCCCTCTCATGTTTGTCTGGCGTACACGCATGTTGTGAGTAATTGATAGGTTTCTGGTTGATTTTTATATGGAATCCTATGTGTTGAGTTTTGAGCATAAGTCCACGATTCTTGGAAGCTTGGATGTGAATCCTTTATGCCGTATCATGCATACTATATGCTTTCTATGTTTATCTTCTAACATGCTACTGTATCCCTCTATTATATGCTTTTGACTTGTTAGACTAGATAGAAATATCCATGTTTAGTTGATATCTCTTGCAATCTTGAACCTCGTCACTACTTCACCGAGGTTAGTCTTAATACTTACTAAGTATACGTTGTCTCATACTCATACTACACTTCTATATATTTTGTGCATATTTGGGCTTTGGCAATAGCGGACATTATGAGGGTACCCAGTAGCTGACACGAAGACTTGAGGTAGTGCTGCATGATTGTAAGACCCTCGAAGTCTCCTTCCTTCTTTATCATACTTTTATTTATATTTTTGATAGTATTTATATTAGTGAGAGATTTTGTTGTATCTTATTTTAGAGCTCATGACTCCGTATTACCAGGTTTTGCGGGATTTGTTGTCATATTCTTTTTCTGTACTTACTGTTGTTGGAAGACTTATTCCGCTTGTTTATGCTATCTCAGTTATATTATATCTTGCTGAGTTTAGTTTGATCTATGTTTGGATGTTGGGTTACCTAGCATTGAGGATTAGGTGCCATCAAGATCTTTGGTGGGATTTTGGGTTGTAACAATAATTGACACATATCCTCCACGTACTGTTCTTCTTTGAAACCACCATAACTGTTGCTAACCAATCGGGGTGCTTGACTTCCCAGACTAATCCAATATTTAAGAGTTTTGTAACTTTATCTTCTATAATTTTATCAAGTGGGGCCGAAACCTCCTTTTCTTTTGTTTGACCAGTGGATGACTTGAGTCAATGTTGAGTTTATGGGACATTACCTCTGATGGTATACCTGTTATGTCAGCACGAGACCAAGTAAAATAGTCTATGTTAGCCCATAAAAAATTCAATCAATTTACCTATGGGTTCGGGATTGAGTCCTAAACCAATGTAGACCTTCATATCCGGGAAGTCCACAAAATGTATAACAACTTTAAACAGCTCGGCAATTGACTTAGTTGCACCTGATTTTTCTGGTACAATGATTGTATCCTGAGCTTCAAGATCCTGTTTGTCCATGCATAATTTTTCTTTTGTGGCGGGATCTACCAATTTATGTGATTCATGTTGCTTTAGTTGCTATTAGGCAGCATCATTTATGGCAAGTCCCTTAGAAATTATGACTGAATTGCATACCTGAGCACTCTTTTTGCACCTCTGATTTCTCGTATTCTCTACTTGAACGAGAACTTTATAACTTGATGTAATGCAGATGGCTACCATACCCATGTCATGAATCCACGGTCTTCCCTAGATGATGTTGTAAGACATGTATCCGGTGACTACTTGGGATGGAGTATCCTTGACTACTTTTTTTCTGAAAAAGTAGTTAGGATAATCTCATCTCGAGTCGTATTGCTGGAATTGTTCCATTCTGTGCGTAAACGTGCACTTGGGATAATTTGACCTGCCACTTGCATATCTTTGACAACCCAAAATTAAATGAGCTTTGCTGAGCTACCTGGGTCAATCAAAACTCATTTAGCATCTATATCAAAAATGCGTAAAGTAATTCCTAGGTTGTCATTGTGTGGAATCAAAAGTCTGTCTGCATCTTTATCATTGAAAGTGATGTTTTCTCCGATTAATGTTTCCCGACAATATTTTTCATTCTTGATTGACCTCTTAGCAACTTTCTTTGCTGCTATGTATGTCACTCTATTAACTTTTTATCCTCCAAAAATGACATTTATTGTCCGCGCCCGTAGAGGTCCTTCCTTACTTCGATTCATCATGTAGGATTGCTTGCCTTTTTCACTAACAATTATGTGAGATACCGTTCCTTCAAGAGGCGAGCTATCTCATTTGCAAGAATCTGCATTCTATGGTTTTATGATTGTGATCATTGTGGAATTCACATCAAAAATTCTGGCTTATTTTGCTTAGGTCTAACCTCATTTATCTAGCCATCTTACCTTGTCTCCCATTTCACCTAATACATCCACTAGTTTGGAGATACTTACATAGTCTCTGAGTTTAGGTCTTATTCTTTTCCTATTAGTGAAGATCCAATGCTAATGTTCTGACTAGGCCTTCGCTATCGTAATTTTAATTTTGTCCTCATTCATTATCGCATCACAAGGGTTGAGAGTGAGGTTCATAACGGTTCCTCGAATTTTTACGATCAAACTCTTTCGTCTATATAAACTATACGGGCATTTGGTATTCCTGCTTTCATACATATTATCAGTGTTAGAACGACTTATCGCATCTTCTTCTATTCGTACTTTGGTGTTGTATCGATTATACACACCACTCTAGGTTGTTGGTGGGAATTCTCTTAAAATCTCCTTCAACCTCCTTTTGGCTTTAAAGCTTCTTTCATTCAAGTTCTTTGCAAAGGCTATTGCTTCCCAATTGTTGGGAACCAAAGGCAACAACATCCTCTCTCTCTAGAAGCGATCAACGAATTCTCAAAGTAGCTTAGTGTTACCCTGCTGGATTTTGAATATATTCTCCATTTATTTTTTTACTTTCTAGGCTTAGCTATGTTCCTTAATTAAGGCCTCAGAAATCTTAGCAAAATATTTAATTGAATTTTAGGAAGGATAGAATACCAGGATAATGCTCATTTCGTGAGTGTTTCTCCAAACTTCATTAAGAACAACGATTCGATATCCGCCGTCAAATTATTTCCTTTTGATTTTTGTCGTGTATTCTATGATGTGATCTTGGGGATCTATCATATGATCATACATTATGTCCAACCTCTTAAACTTCTTTGTATTTGGTAAAAAATGGCACTTGCTTTCCAAGGCTATTACAAATATTTGTCCTTATCGATCCCTTTGACTAGCGGTGGGATTCCAGGATTTTTCTCCATATGTTCCCCTTGCTCCTTGAGTTTTCTCAGCAGAGTTAGAACTAAATTTTGTAAATATGAGTTATCGATTGAACCTAAACCTCCCATTCCAGTGTCATTTGGTAGCCCGTAGTAACAGAATTTTGGGTTGCAATAGTTGGAGTGGAGATCGATCCTTGGTGATGCTGGTTTCCTAGCACTCATATTTGCCATTTTTGACTCCTAGTTTTGGCTCACCAGATTTAAAAATCAACTTTTATAGGCTTCCAAGTCATTAATAGTGAAATATAGCCTTTTCTAAAATTTTAACTTTAGTACAATTTATTGATAATTATCCATGTTTTGCAAAATACAAAATTTTATTTATCTTATTGTAGTTACTCAAGAATTACCATTTTTGTGTATTTTTCTAAATGTTAAATAATTTATTGATAATTGTCCTAGTTTTAAATATTAGAATTTTCTTATCAATTTATTGTTACTTAAAAATAAAAATAATAACTACTACACTATTATTTTAGCAGTTGGTATTTTTAATAAATGCTACATTTCAAAATTTCTATTAAATGATATTTTTTAATTTATAGCATAGTCTATTAATTACATGGAAGCCAGTACAATTTATTCTTTAACACGCACCTAAAACTAGTCATGTCACAAACATCTAACCAACTTTTGCTGACGCGACTAGTTATAGCTTTTATCTTTTCGTTGGTTGCACTTTATCTTTTGGATAAGAGGGAGTAACATTTCCTTGGATAATAACCTAAGGACTAACAAAAGATATAGAGGACAAGAGGATTTAATCTAATATTAAAGGGGCAAGGGGGGGGGGGGGAGGGAGTGTTTTACATTATAAATAATTGAAGGGTGGGTCTTTATTAAAGGGACTTGGGTATTATTTTTTATCGGAGTTTTCTTCAAAAGGATTTTCTATAACATAAAACTCCTCTCTCTTTCTTACTCACGCTGGCAGAACACCCCTATCTGCCAAGTGTCATTGTCGCCGTCTCCGATGAGCATGCTGGCCTGCGTCCATCTTATTTTCCTATCTTTCTCTCATTTTGCCTATTCCTCACACTACCCCCCCTCTCTCTCTCTCAGCTAAGAAACCACCCCGACGCTACTGTTTGTCCGGACGGCAACCACTTCATTCCTTCCTCCCCCACTTTTCTTATATCTCTTCTCTTTCCTCTCCTCCATGGAAGGAAATAAGAATAAATAAATAAGAACCACCGGGGTTATAGCCGGTAATATTCAGATTTGAACGGAAAAGAGAGATCCGGTGACACCTCTATTTTCTATTTTTTTTTATTTCTCATTTTTGTTCTCTATCTCTTTGCATGTAACATGAATCCGAAAGATCTGATCGAAAAAGTACCGAACGAACCCCCCTTTGTTTTTTTTTTCCCGTTTTGCCAATATGTTTTCTGTTATTATGTAGTTATGTAGTTATAGTGTGAAGACCCAAAATTCAACTAGTCATGATGGCACCTAACCCAACCCACTAGGTAAGTCAATTAACAACAATCCAACTCAATGAGATTTGCTAAGAGAAGTAATGATAATACAACTGAACTTTTATACAAAAATCCCAAAGATTGGTAGTACAAATCATGAGCTTCTAAGATTTAGAGTTTATAAGATTGTATCAAATAAATACATCATCTGTTCGAAATATACATAAACAGATTAATAATTCTAAAGTTATCAAGAACAAGAGGCAGTTATAACTGGAATGCAGGTACATCTTCAATGCCAGCTCCTGCCATACACAGCAACATCAACATCCAAAATCTGCACGCAAGGTACAGAAGTGTAGTATGAGTACAACCGACCATGTAATCAATAAGTAACAAACCTAACCTTAGGTTGCAAGTAGTGACGAGCTTGGACAATGGTCAGAGTTCAACACCAACAGCCAAGGATAGCTCGTAACAATATAAATAAAAGCAGCACAAGTAATAACTCAAAGATATGATGCTCAGCTCGTTCACAGTTACGGAAAAATAGACATGCTTTTAGGATATAATAGTAAAACCTAAATCTTTCACCGAAATCACCAAAATATGAGTAAGTCAAAAATCTGTGATTTTTCCCAAAACCTTTCAACAATAGATAAGAAGTTTCAGTCTCAGATAGCATGAGGAAAGTACATCTCGATGCCTACATGTCAATGTGTATGTGAAGTCGTAAATGTCACAAAATCGTGTAACATGAGGAAATGCTTCTCTATGCATGTATGTCAAGTATGTGTGTCAAATGCAATGCATCACAATGATGAACTCATGTACTCACACTCTTAGAGTACTCAATATCACCGTCTCACACTCCCACTCATAACGCTCAATCACTCAGCAAACTCAGTCACTCAGCACTATACAGTACCTGCTGCGGCGCGCAACCCAATCTCATCATGAATCAATAAAAACTGCGCTCACTACTGGTATGTCATACTCCGGAAGGGTGGATCCTGCCCAAGCGCTAATAAAACCTATTGTGGCGCGCAACCCGATCCCATCATGAATCAATAATACCTGTTGCGGTGTGCATCCCGATCCCATCATGAATCAATAAAGCCCCATGTCGCGTGCAGCCCGTTACCATCATGAATCAATAACACTTGTTGCGTCGTGCAACCCGATCCCATCAATAACACTCACAAACAGGCCCTAGGCCTTACTCGATCATCAATCTCTCCAGTCTCTCGGGCTCGTAAATCACATGCCAATCAGCCCAACCAATGATAACATATGTGACAACAAATGATAACAAAGACTGAGATATAATATGCAAATGAATGAATATGACTGAGCAGGTAATTGCAATTTAAGCAAATAACTCAAGAACAGAAATGACCTTAGTGGGTCCCAACAGAATAAGTACATGGCCTAAACATGAATTCTAACATGGACCACAGATCAATAACTCTAACACGTAGTAATTTCATGGATAAAAGCAAGATAGATAGCTACACAGTACCGCAGAATCAACCGAGTCACGATTCACCCGGTGCACGCCCATACGCCTGTAACCTAGCATGTGCGTCACCTCAACCACAAAAACATAACACGTATATTTAGGGGTTCACACCCTCAACACCAATTTTAGAAGTGTTACTTACCTCGAACAAGCCGGACCCAATACCAAGCAAGACAAACAATACTCTAGAAATGTCATCCCGCGCGTATCAACCTCCGAACGGCTCGAAACTAGCCAAAAGCAACTCAAATACAACAAATAATACTAAAGGAAACAATCCCAATCAATAAAGGTTGAATCTTTATTCGAAAGCCCAAAGTCAAAACCGAGCTCGCATCTCGGAACCCGACAAAACTTACAAAGTCCGGCAACCCATTCAATTACGAGTCCAAACATACTAGTTTCACTCAAATCCGACTCCGAATCGATATTCAAATCTCAAAAATTCACTTTATGAATTTTTAGGCAAAAACTCTCAATTTCTCTCTTGATATCATCAATCAAACGCCAAATGAAGATAGATTCATGAAATATAATCAAAACCGAGTAGAGAACACTTACCCCAATCCATATGGCAAAAATTGGCTCCAAATGGCCCAAATCCGAGCTCCCCAACTCAAAATGTGAACAAAATAGCCAAGTCCTCGATATATAGCTTCTACCTAGGCCTCGTCGCATCTGCGACACACTTAGTCGCTTCAGCGGCGTCGCTTTGCGACCACAAACTCGCTTATGCAAAAAACCACTGAAACTCACACATCGCACCTGCGGAAAATGCCCCTCTTCTGTGCACATGCAGGTGTGACAACAACTCCCGCTTTTGTGCTACACTTCGCTTCTGTGACACATTCCCTGCATCTGCGATGTCACAGGTGCGCTAAAAATCCCGCTTCTGTGGAGGTATCCCAACTCAGCCTTCGTCGCAGGTGCGACCATATTACCTCTTCTTTAATCACCGCACCTGCACAAAACCAACCGCAGGTGCGCAACACCTAAACGAGCACTCCTTTAGCAATGCAACATGTGACAAAAATGATCCGGACCACGTTCGAAACTTACCCGAGCCTATTGGCACCCCGTCCAAATACACCAACAAGTTCCATAACCTAAAACAAACTTACTCGAGGCCTCAAATAACGCATAACAACATCAAAACTTCAAATCGCACCTCAAATCGAACTTAATGAACTTTGAATCTTTTAACTTCCAAAACTCGTATAGAACCTTATCAAATCAACTCGAAATGAACTCAAATTTTGCACACAGTCCAAATGACATAACGAAGCTATTGAAATTTCCAAAACCACAATTCGAACCCGTTATCATCAAGGTCAACTCTCAATCAAACTTATGAACATTCCGAACCTTCAAATTTCCAACTTTTGCCAAATGAGTGCCGAAACCTTCTAGAAATATCCAAATGCAAATTCACGTATACCCACAAGTCCGAAATCACCATCCGGACCTAACGGGACAATCAAAACTCTGGTTCGAAGTCAGATACTCAAAAGTCAAACTTGGTCAACTCTTCCAACTTAAAGCTTCCTAGTTGAGAATCATTCTTCCAAACTAATTCTGAATCACACAAAAATCAAAATTGACGATTCACACATGTCATAATACATCATGTGAAGCTACTCAAGACTTTAAATGGCTTAATGGAATTCAAATGCTCAAAATAACTAGTCGGATCGTTACATATAGATAACTTGTATTGTGGTTTGGGTTTATGATTGATCTTTGTCTTGGTAGACTTTTCTATTGATTGTTTTTTTGGGGCTTCCTCTTTCAGTCCTTTTCTGAAACTACCTTGGAAGAACTTATGTTCTTCAATGGCTCTACTGCGTTGTTTTTGTCACGATCAAAATCCCACCAAAGGGTCGTGATGGCACCTTACCTTCAAGACTAGCTACGCCAATCACATTAATAATATTAAATTATAAAAAATGATATAATAAGTCTGACTTATCATAAACATCAAAAAAAGTAAAATAACATAAGCTAAAACAGTGATACATAATACAACTCCCAAAATCAGGTAGTACAGAATCATGAGCTTTGAACCTGATACATAAAGAATTCTCAAAAATACAATATTGTTCGAATGTGAAAACTAACAGTAGCAAAATGAAGTAAGGGACGCCAAGGGGATGTGACGGTCATGCGACACTACCTTGAATCCTCTCGAAAAATATATGATCTCACTTTCAAAGTCCGTTGCCTCCAACACTCGGATCTACACAAAATATGCAGAAGCGTAATATGAATACAGGACAACGTGTACTCAGTAAGAATCAAGACTAACCTCGGTGAAGTAGTGACGAGGTTAAATTCATGTGATACATAGTAATCAAAGAACATGTGCAATATATATAATATCTTGCAACACCTCAATGTAGGAAAAATCCATTTTGATAAACAAATCGTCAAATAGAAATAGAGAAATATGATAGCATGTTAAATTCAACTTAAAAACTTGTTGAAAGACATGACGAAACTTAAAGAATGCATGTGCATGATCAAGAATGTCACCCTTATACCGCCACATAAATATTAATAATGAAATGCCACCATTATACTACACATGTGCATAACCAAGAATTCCACCCTTAAACCGCCACATGTGCATAATCAATCATATCAAACATAGTACCACAATTCGTGTGTACGTCATCAAGAGAGAAACATGAAAGGATGACCCTAGGGGGTGGATCTTTATCCACAAGCTACACGACAACAACCTCATGCATAGCAATAATCACAATCTCATGGCAAAGACCTCGTGCCACAATATCAATCACAATCGGATGAAAAAGACCTCGTGCCACAATATCAACACAATCGCATGGATTTTCCCTTTAGACTTTTAAACAAAATAATAAAAGGCTTCTCTCTTTATCCTTTTAATTAATTAAAAATTACAGTTTAATAAGAAAATAAGCATATTTTAATTATAATAAAAAACTAAATAGAAAAATAAATCAAATATCACAATATAAAAAAATTACGGAAATAGAAAATAAATAAAATGTTAGGATATTTTTAATTTGAATCTATATATAATAAAAGGAAAAGTATTTTAATTATAAGTAAAGTGCTAATGGAAAAACTAATCAAATATACTAGTGAAAAAATATACGAAATGATGAAATAAATAATATTAGGATATTTATGTTCTGAATTAATTGGAAAAAAATAATTAAATAAATATCACTCAATAAATTTATTGAAAAATTTAGGTAATAGAAGAATTATGAATAGTGGATGTTGATACCCAATTTTTTCCTCATATATTTTAAAATGTGCATTCATATTTTCAAAATATTGTACATGCATCTACAAACATGCACAAGTATTTTAACAATTTTTCTATAATTTTTAAAGGCCTTAAATCAATTTATTTCTGCATTTTTAAATATATAAATCTTCAATAATTATCCCTCATATTACTTTACAATGATTTAATCATCCAAATTCATCATTTATGCTCATATAAGTGTTCAAATATTTTAACTGCATTTTAATACAATCACGTTTGCATTTTTAAGACTATAATTGCATATTTTGCGAAAATAGCCCCTACATATGCATAACTACATTATCTATACAGAAAAGGACTTTTTATATTTTTATAGTGTTAAGTAATTATTTTAAATCATCTTCATGCATAAAAATCATTTTTATCATTTAATTAGCTATTTTTACAAATTATTTTATTAATTAATTGGGTATTTAAAAAATAGCCCTTTCATTAAGTTTAAATTCGGACCCCCCCAGACCAATTCAAATTAAAAACCCCAGCCCAATTGACTAACCCTTAACCCGTTTCTTTAAAACCCACCCGATCCAGATCAAATCCTAGTCGTTGATCTCAGAGATCAGCGGTCCAGGATGCTATTTCCTTTTTTAATTATCCCTACCCCCCCAAACCCTAATCATTTGTCTACACCCGTCGCCCTTGAATCCCTCTTCTTCTCTGTTCTCTCTGAAATCATCCCTAACCCTAGCGCCGTCACCCCCTAAATCTTCCAAACCCCTTCGATCTCCGACTATATATGGGGTTATTTGGTGTTTTGCTACCCTATCTAACCTATTACCTCTACTAGTTGTTCGATTCGTTCTGTTCTTTGATGGAACCTCGAAGAGATTTGACCCAGAGTCAACTTAGGCTCTTCGTTTTTTTGTGAACTCGCCTGTTGTTCATCAAATGTTTGTGAGTATTGTTGTCTTTATGGCTATGGTTGGATTTTTCCCTCACCTCGTCCCCTTTTCTCAAAACCCTCATCTCTTGCACTTTGAATCTGTTCAGATCCTTGTAGATCTGAAACATTTTTGAGTTTATACGGAAGTTTTTCTTTAAAATCTCTTGTTCCCTCTATCGTTAATTGTTTTTAATGATCTTCCAAACTAGGGTTTCACTTCGTCTATCTCTGCGAAGCTTTTCTAAAAAATTTCCTATGTGTTTGATTATTCTTTTCCACCGATTCCTTCATGACTGTGTTCCAGTTTTAGTTTGTTTGATTATTTCATGGCTCGCTTCAATATTTGCCCGTTATTTTGGAGAAATTGATTGATTACCTAAACTGTCTAGGGTTTGAAATTTGCTTTGTTTACTGAGGTGATTACTTCCTGTAATTTTGTCTACTTTCCTTATTTTGGGACTCTTAATTGGCGCTGCTTGCCTTAATTATTCCTATAAAGCTTAATTTATGGGCTGACTGCCTTACCAACCCCTAAATTGGTCTCTATTTACTTGTGTTACCTTATTTGTGACTAATTGCGCTGTTACTTGCCGGATTTTTGGTGTTCTGATTCTAATTGGCTATCAGACTTACCACTTACCTTATTTAGACCTCAATTCCGAGTTGTTTTGGATACAATCCCATGATTTTTGCATATTGATTGGCCTTTCATGCATAATTGATTGACTGATTATTTTCTTTGCCTTATTTGCTAACCTTTAATCTGCTTTGCCTTATTTACTATACTCTACTGAAGGTGTGAGCACGTGATTTTTGCCCTATATGAAATACTCCTACAGAATCCCAAAGAAATAGATTTTTCTTTTAATTATTTGCCATTTTAGGAAATTTTGTAGAATTTTCTTAATTATTTACATTTTTCTGTGCATGTTTAATTTTATTTAAATCTTGAAAATACAAAAAATACTCCGCATTTGCATTTAGGATTTATTTTTACATTTTTAGGTTAATTAGTAAATTAGTTGTTTTATAAAAATGAATAATCACAAAAAATGACTCACTTTGCATTTTGACCTTTTAATTTTAAATTTTATAGTTTTTTATTTTAATTTAGGAGTTGTTTAATTTTGTAAATGTTAGGATAAGTAATTATTTTAATTTTTGTAAGTTATTTTCAATTTAAGTGTTTAATTTTTGTTTTAATTAATTCAAGAAGAAAAAAAAACAATTGAAAATTGAAAAGAAAAAAGAAAAGAAAGAGGATCAAAAGGCTACTGAGTTTGGGCCAATTTGGCACAGCCCAAACGATTTTTCTCCCCAAAAACCCGTTCCAGTCCAGGCCCAAAACTACCCCATACTCGGTCCAAATCATTCAGTCACTTAGGCAACTCAAACGACGTAGTATGGAACCGAAACCACGTTGTTTTGAGTTCAAGGGTTAAAATTAGATCCGGGCACTTCATTTATTTTCATCCAACGGTTTTGAAACTACTCCGTTTTAATTAAAATTGTCCAAACGTCAGATGTAACCTAGGACTGTTGTCTTTCATCTCTCAGACCCTTCGCCTTTCACCACCGCCTGCCACCTGCTAGGTTTCGCCACCGGCGGTGTTGAAGCTCCAATCAACCCCAAAATTTCACCACACACTCCCCATAATCCCTCAAACACTAAGCCATCGTCAATTTCCCCAAAATCCCCACCATTTTCCGTTAATTTCAAATCTAAAACGGAACCCTAGATCCGTTCCAGCCTTCGATTCCTCATGCAAAGGGTTTGGGTTCATTTTTCTCCAAGCTTTGAAGAGATTTTGGCCTGAAACGAGTGTTAGACGGTTGTTCTCACAAGAACAAGCCTATTAACACTCATTTTTGGTTTAAATCGGAAAAAACCACCGGAATTCCGTTCAAGCCCATTGTCCGTAGGTATTTCAGTTCTTTGTCTTTCATTTTTTGATTTCATTCTCGTCCTCTGATTCTTCTTTTTCTTTCGTTCTCTTTCTTATTTTCTGTTTTAAATTGTTTTGTTTGCATTTTAGGATTAAGTCGTGTTTAGCATGTTGTTAGTATGGTCTGATTTGTTCAAAGTCTCCTTTTATTTTTGTTTTTGTCTTTTGTTTGGAATCAGGGCTTCAGGAGTTCCTATAACTGCGATTGGCCCATTTTCTTGTGGTTTTCTGTTGGTTTTTGAATTACAAATTGGGCTCTGTCAGTCAGAAGCCCAAAGAGGGGAGGGTTCATTCGGGTCGTGAGCCCATGGTGTTGGTTTGTTTGTTGGGTCAACTTGACCCATGTTTGGTCTGATGGTAAATAACAGAGGGGTAAAGGGTATTTGGGGGAATGTAATTGAGAGAAACTTTAAAAACTGAATAGGAAACTTCCAAGAAAGAGGGGTTTGTGTTAGTTCAGTAATTGGTTTAGAAATTCAGGGCTTAAAATGAAAGAATGAAAATCAGGGAAGGGGTAATTGGTAAAACTAAAAACCAATACTGCTGCCCTAAAGGCTCTCTATAAGAAGCCTGTTTCTTTCTTTTCAAGGCAGATTTTAGAGATTACAATACTGAAAACTGAGAAAACGGCTGAGCTCAAAAATACTGAAAATCTCTTGCATTTTTGGTAGAAATTGGCTTAGTTCTGCTGTTTATCTTCATAGCTTGAAACTTTCTCAAGAATTTCTGGTTCATTTTGGGTTCAAAAATGGTTTAAAAGGACTGAGTATTGCTGTTGTTTGGCTGTGTTGGTGTTGTTGACATACTGCTGCTGCTTCCTCCTAACCTCAGGCTATTTTTCTTGTTTATTTTGCTGTATTCAGGTACACATCTCAAATTCTGAAAATGTAAGAGTGGCTTGTTTGATTTGAAGAATGAAGATTCTCGGATTTTACTTAGTGCTCTCTTTTGTCCTTTCATTCGACTTGTAGTTTATTTCATTTGTTTTAACATACTAAGAACTGATGCTATGTATCACTTAGTCATAATGTAGATTGGAGGAATAAATTTGGTTTGTTGCTTAATATGAAGTATAATAGTTTTGTTGCACTAGGAGATCATGGTATTTACAGACTGTGTGTTAGCTTTGTATGCTGGTGTGAGCAACGTTTTGTTTTGATTAAATCATGCTGAATCTTAATATCATTTAAGGGTTTGATTGCATGTGATGGGTGCTGAATCATCTCATGATTGGTTAAGATTAGTTGTATGTGTAAAATGTCCCTGCTACTGTTGTTATATCAGCTTGTAATCTGGATATCAGTATTTATCTTTTGATGTTTGAGTTGCTGTATTAGTTTCTGCTGAAAGTGGATCAAAGGGGAAGGAAATAAAGCCTAAGAGGGCCTTCATGTTGAATTTTTTTTTGTTTAATGGTATTGGGCCAACATTGGCTTTATTTGTTGATCTGCCAAAAATCCAACTCAAAATTGTTTCATAAGTGTTCTTATGTTTTGTTTTGGGATCGATGTTGGCCCGGTTGGATTCTTTACCCTAGCTCGTTATCTTCAAGGGTTATAGGGTGAAAATTCCACCCGATTTGGCAGGTTTGGGACTATAATGAGCCCAGAAATTCCCACAGTAGTTAATAACCCATTGTGCTATGTAGCATCTTCTGCGATTAGCAATCCCAATTTAAGCTTTTAACTTAGATGAAATCAAGCCTCTTTAACTCAGCTTAGTAAATGTAGTGCTCTCCTTTAATTCGATTGAGGTGTGCCATATTAGCCAAACATATAACTTATGGCCCTCACAAGACTAGGTTGAGAAATCATTTTTAAAAGAAGTAATTTGAGGCGTGCCATGACAAATAAAATTCCAAAACCCATGGCCCTCATTTAATTAATACTAACTCTTTAGAAATCGAGGTGTGCCATCAATTGAATTTTTCATGGCCCTCGCAAACTTTGTTATTAATTTGGACTTTAGTAGATGCTTTAGGCGCGTTCTTTAAATTGAATTTCTCTTAATTACTAAACTCGGGTGCACATTTCATGTGACCCAAATTCAATTCTTAACAATGTTAAATAGAACGTGTCGCGAACCGCGGGTGCATTTCATGTGGCGTGGTTCAAGGCATGTTTTAAATAATGTTGAATCTTCCTAGAATAATTAAAAGCGATTAATAAGCTAAAAATGTACCATAGGCTAAAACATGTAAATCAATCAGACAAATATGCCAATAATAATAGTTGAGCGACCGTGCTAGAACCACGGAACTCGGAAATGCCTAACACCTTCTCCCGGGTTAACAGAATTCCTTACCCGGATTTCTGTGTTCGCGGACTGTAAAACAGAGTCAATCTTTCCTCGATCCGGGATTTAACCCGGTGACTTGGGACACCATAAACTATCCCAAGTGGTGACTCTGAATTTTAAATAAAATAATTCCGTTTCGATTGTCACTTAAATTGGAAAAAACTCCCTTATACCCTTCCGGGGGTAGGAAAAAGGAGGTGTGACAGCTCTGGAGACTCTGCTGGGGATCCAAACCCAGAATTTTGGTTCAGGGTTTAAGAATTCGAGCTTAGAATAACTGTTATAGTTGGCTTGTTTTATCTGATTTTTACATGTTGAGCCTTATGTGCTAATTGCCGCTTTTTACCGCTTTGATATTATTTGAACTGTATATAAATTGTTACGAAACCCTTCTTCTCTCTGAGTCTTCTAAATCATCTGGGAAGTGTGCACTTCGTGTGACTTCTTTTTCTGTTAGAGTCTTATCCCAATTTTAGAACGAGGTTTGGACAAGTTGCAAAGCCGGTGAAGCTTCTGTATTCCCGGTACACTGCCCCCACTCGGCTCGAGTTGTCCGCTCGAGTAAGCCAGGTCTAGAACAGTACACCCAGGTTTTGAAACCTAGTATAACAAAGCCTCATGCCGGATCCCAAGTAGGAACGATTGTTTGCATCACGTGCATTTGACTTTGGAGACTCAACACAGGGGTTGGGTCTGTCTAGGACAGGTGTACCCGAAATGAAAAGACCATCCTGATGTATTTTATTTGCTACTTGTGCATTTATTTGCTTCGGATTGCATGTTGACCGGCTTATGAATAATGGAGAAAAGTTGGGAAAGAGAAAAACCAATTTGAGGGCTGAGAGAGATAATAACCCGTTTTTGAAACACTCGATGTCCAAAAAAGTGCCGAAACTCTGCAAACATTTTGAAAAAAAAAAGAAGAAAGAAATTTTTTTAAGAAAAATATTTGGTATTGTTTTTATTGTGTCAAAACTGACAGAACTACGCGGGTCTGATTCTCACCGGATGTGAGATACGTAGGCAAACCTCATTGGTTCCGGCCCCCAATTTTCAAAAATCCAAAAAAAAAAAAAAATTCCTTTACTTCCTTTTTAGAAAGCCTTTCTTTGAGACCCCAATTTTTTTTTAAAAAAAATCCGAAAATATTTTCTTTAATTTCTTCTCAAAATTCAAAAATATTCTCATTCTTCTTTCAAAAAATTGAAAAGTAAATTCAAAACGCAAAAATATTATCTTGTTTCCTTAGAAGTATTTCTTTCATAGATTCGAAATAAATGTACAAAAATTCAAAAGAAAATCTTTCTTCTTTATAAGTCTTTCTTCGGAAACTAAAAAAAATAATCCAAAAAGGAAGTTAGTTTATTTACTTTATTCATGATCTCCCAGAACTACGCTTGATCTGATTCATGCAGCGTCATGATACGTAGGCAATCCCCATAGGATACGATCATAACCATGAAAATGAAAAAAAATGAAAAAAAAGAGAAAAAGAGAGAGAAAAACAAGAAAACCGTGGGAAAGAAATAATGGCAAAACAAGAGAGGAGGAATGAGAGAATAAGAGAATAAGGAATGAAAAATGAATGGAAAAAAAAGAGAGGGAAGTGGCAAAATGAAAATTAGTGAAAGCCGGGATGACGCAAGCAGCCATTCAAATGCATGATAGAAAGGGTTAACTGTTTAGGTACATTGCATCCCCAACGTGCGGTTGCCTATCTGTTAAGCTCTTAATCGCTAACAAGTTGCTTGTTGTCCTCAAATTCAGGCAGGTGGTTAGTTTGATCGGCATTCTGGTAACCCACCCGTACAACACTAGGTCTAAGAATGAGTTGATCATGGCTGGCCAAGAATTGGATGCAAGTGTTATTGATCCGTCCAGAGAGGGGGAAGAGTCTGAGGTTAATCTGAAAGAGGAACTGTATAAGTTGAAACATCAGATGGCCGAAATGTATCAAGCCTGGGTGAAAGGGCATCCCCCACCATTATACCCTGCTAACCACGCTTTCATCCCACCATTGGCTCAGTCCCAAGAACCTCCTACTGCTGATTCATCCCCACAAAATGCACCAGGTTTCGCCCACTACCACCATTATCAAGGCACCACTTCCCAAACCACACAAGCACCACCAGCTAAACCAATCCCATACCCCCCCTCCACCAGCCACTCCTATTTTCGTGGCACCACCGCCAGCTACACTTCATCGATCCTCCAGCGAACCTTTGTTCCAAACCTAAGATAACCAATACTATCCCCCGGAGCCTACTTTCAAGGCCCCAGATCATCACCCCTATACTCCCTGTTTCGACCTCCCAATTGAGACTGAAAAACCACCTAAAAACCCAGAGCAAGAGGAGATGTTCAGGAAGGTAAAAAGCCTGGAACAATCATTCAGAAGCATGCAGGGATTGGGAGGCCAGGTGAGCGTGGCCTACAAATATTTGTGTCTATTTCTCGACGGTCAGTTGCCTGTGGGATTCAAGATGCCTAAATTCGACTTATACGACGGGAACGGGGACCCGATGGCCCATTTGAGGGGATTCTGCAGTAAGATGAGAGGAGCGGGTGGAAGAGATGAGTTGCTAATGGCATACTTCAGCCAGAGTTTGAGCGGCGCGGCGTTAGAGTGGTATACACGTCAAGATCATAACCGATGGTAAACTTGGGATGATTTGGCCCAAGCTTTCGCCCGTCATTTCCAGTACAACATTGAGATTTTTCCGGATCGATTGTCTCTAACTAAGATAGAAAAGAAGCCAGGAGAAAGTTTCAGAGAATATGGTTTTTGCTGGAGAGAACAAGAGGCAATAGTCAACTCTCCGATGGAGGAGAACGAAATGGTGGAGTATTTTCTGCAAGCTTTGGAGCCCACTTACTTTGGACATCTGATATCGGCCATAGGCAAGTCATTCAATGAGGTAATGAAGATGGGTGGCATGGTGGAAGACGGTCTTAAGTCAAGCAAAATCATGAGCTATTAGGCCATCAAACCAACTACCCAAGCCATCCAAAACGGTACCGGGGGAGTGATTGGAAAGAAGAAGAAAGAAGATGCGGCAACAGTCGATTCAGGATCATGGTTTGGACCGAGGGGCACATCACACCATTATACCCAGCCTCGACCTCATCACCAAACCTACACCCAAACCCCGAATAAATCCACCCCAGCATTACTACCATCACCAGACCCTCAGATTTCTGTCCACCACGCCCAGTCATATACCCAACCTCCTTCCTACTCACAATGGCGTGCTCCAACCCCACCAAACGCATACCCAGCTCCACAAAATGCTTACCCACCTCCACGAGCCTACTGAAACCCTGCCGGTACAGGTTTCTGGCCCAACCTGGTGTTCAGAAATGAAAGGTTGCAGCGGAAGAAAACTTTCACCCCATTGGGGGAGTCTTATACTAGCCTGTTCCAGAGATTGAGGCAGTTGGATGTGCAGAGGCCAATTGAATCAAAATTGCCAAACCCTCCTCCAAAGAATTTTGATTACTCCTTGAGCTATGCATACTATTCTGGTACTCCGGGGCATGATACGGAAAAGTGCTGGCACTTGAAAAATGCCATCCAAGAGCTCATTGATACAAACCAAATTGTGGTCCAAACTCCGAAAACCCCCAACATCAATCAGAACCCACTACCGACTCATGATGAAACAAACATGATTGAGATAGTACACAAGGAGGGGGAAACCAAGAAGCCATCACAATTTGTTATGATGATTCGGTCTAGTGAGGCCAAGACAGTCAAGGAAGCAATTGTCACAAACCAATGGTTGAAGGATCAGTGAACAAGTTGAGCATAACGAATGGTGAACCATCTGTGGTAATTGAAAAGAAATCCCAGTTGATGCTGTAGCAAAGCAAGTCAAAAGTGATTGTGCCAGGATTGGCAAACAAGCCTGTCTTAATTATGGAGGGTGCCCGCACGGACCCTATCATCATCAAGTATGTAACCGAGTTGCCGTTAATCAACACCAAGGCTGTCCCCTGGGGCTATGAACGGGTGACAGTGACTTATAAAGGGAAAGAAGAAGTCAATGAGGCCCAAGGGCTAACTCGTTCGGGGAGTTGCTTTGCCCTGGAAGAGTTGAGAAAAGCCAAGGCATTCAAGGATAATTCAATCCTAGTAAAGAAAGCAGTCACTGAGGAAGAAGCGGAGGAGTTTCTGAGGAAAATGAAAGTACAAGATTACTCCATCGTGGAGCAATTAAGAAAGACTCCCACTCAGATTTCATTGCTGTCATTGTTGATTCATTCAGATGAGCATCGTCGGGCCTTGATGAAAATCTTGAACGAAGCTCATGTCCCTGATAAAATTTCAGTGAACCATCTGGAGAAGATCGCCAACAAAATATTTGAGGTGAACAGGATCACCTTTTCTGATCATGAGTTGCCCATGGAAGGAACTGAACACAACAAAGCCCTCTATCTTACAGTAAAATGTGAAGAGTCTGTGGTCACAAGGGTGTTAGTTGACAATGGTTCAAGTGCAAACATCTGTCCCCTCTCTACTCTGAACAAGCTGAAAGTTGATGATGAGAGGATTCACAAGAATAGCATATTCGTTCGGGGATTTGACGGTGGTGGGAAAGATTCAGTTGGTGATATAGTGCTTGAGTTGACAATAGGACCGGTGGAATTCACCATGGAGTTCCAAGTATTGGACGTGGCCGTCTCCTACAATTTGTTGCTGGGTCAGCCATGGATACATGCCGCCAAAGCAGTCCCGTCTTCATTACACCAGATGGTCAAGTTTGAATGGGACAGACAAGAAATTATCGTACATGGTGAGGATAATTTATGTGCTCACAGTGATGCCTTTGTCCCGTTTATTGAGGCCAAAGACGATGAAGGGCCGTGGGTATACCAAGTTTCTGAAACGGTGCCGATCGAGAAGGTTCCAGAAGGGAAGTCTCTTCCAGCTCCAAAGATAGCCCCTGGATCCGTCATGGTGGCTGTTGAAATGCTGAAAAATGCATTTGTGCCGGGTAAAGGTTTGGGTGCATCCTTACAGGGTATCATATAGCCGGTGTCTCTCCCCAAGAATTTGGGTACGTTCGGTCTTGGATTCAAACCCACAGCAGCAGATGTGAAAAGAGCTAAAAGGTTGAAACAGAAGGCGTGGGCACTTCCAAAACCTATCCCACGTCTCGCCAGGTCTTTTGTCAAGCCAGGTGCCAGGAAACGCCCAGTAACAACAATTCCCAGTCTTGTGGTTAACATGGATGAAGAGTTAATTGAAAGGTTTCAGAGGTTGTTTGATGATGTGAATATGGTGGAAGTTGGAGAAGGGTCTAGTAAGGCAGATGTGCAGTTCGTCAGGCCGAATGTAAAGCTTAACAATTGGAAGGCTACTCCTCTCCCTATCCGGAAGGAGTCTTGGTAGTTTGTTTTGTTTTCCTTTCTGTCTGGGTCATTCCAGGGTTGTGACCCAGACTTTTTTATTTTCCGCTTGTTGGTGTACAAACCCTGTTATCCTTTATTTACAATGAAATGTAATTTCCCTTTTTCCATCATTCCTGATAGTTTTTTATTTTGTTTTCTTTTCTTTTCTGTATAGTTCTTTTTATGCTTGTTTCAATGACATGACATGCATGAGGAATCCTCGGCCCAATCTTAAAATTCAATCTAATTCCGAAATGATAATTCAAGAAATAGAGTGTGATGATGAATCGAAATATGATGAGGACAAGGCCTTTGAAGAGATTAGTAAGGAACTAAGTCATTTTGAAGAAAAACCCAAGCCTAACCTGAATGATACGGAAGCAATCAATTTAGGAGACCCAGATAATGTCAGAGAAACTAAAATAAGTGTCCATCTTGAACCGCAAATCAGGGAAGAGATAATTAAAGCATTGTTTGAGTATAAGGATATTTTTGCATGGTCGTATGATGATATGCTCGGCTTAAGTACCGATTTGGTGGTCCATAAATTGCCAATTGATCCAGCATTTCCTCCCGTCAAGCAGAAGTTGAGAAAGTTCAAAACTGGCATGAGTGTAAAGATCAAAGAAGAAGTCACAAAGCAGCTTGATGCAAAAGTCATTCGAGTCACACGGTATCCCACGTGGTTAGCCAATGTTGTGCCTATGCCGAAGAAAGATGGTAACACCAGAGTGTGTGTTGATTACCGTGACCTCAACAAAGCAAGTCCAAAGGACAATTTCCCACTGCCAAATATTCACATTTTGTTTGATAATTGTGCCAAGCATGAGATTGGTTCTTTTGTGGATTGCTATGCGGGGTATCATCAGATTTTAATGGATGAGGAGGATGCGGAAAAGACAGCATTCATCACACCATGGGGAACTTATTGCTACCGAGTAATGCCATTCGGTCTAAAAAATGCTGGGGAAACTTACATGAGGGCTATGACGACCATATTCCATGACATGATACACAGAGAAATTGAGGTCTACGTGGACGATGTGATCACAAAGTCCAGGAAGCAGTTTGACCATGTCAAAGACTTGAGAAAGTTTTTCTAGAGGCTCCGTAGGTACAATCTTAAGCTCAACCTGCAAAATGCGCATTTGGTGTTCCATCTAGGAAACTATTAGGATTTATAGTCAGTCATTGAGGCATTGAGTTGGACCCATCAAAGATCAAAGCTATTCAAGAATTACCACCTCCAAGGAACAAGACTGAGGTGATGAGTTTGCTTGGGCGATTAAATTACATCAGCAGGTTTATTGCTCAACTCACGACAACTTGTGAGCCCATCTTTAAGCTGCTAAAGAAGGATGCTGCGGTCAAATGGACTGACGAATGCCAAGAAGCATTTGATAAGATCAAAGAGTATTGTCGAACCCACCTGTGTTGGTCCCACCGGAACCCGGGAGGCCTTTAATTCTTTATTTGACAGTCTTGGAAAATTCGTTTGGCTGTGTATTGGGTCAACATGACATCACTGGCAGGAAGGAGCAAGCAATCTATTATCTCAGCAAGAAATTCACATCTTATGAGGTCAAGTACACTTACCTTGAAAGGACATGTTGCGCCCTAACTTGGGTAGCGCAGAAGTTGAAGCTTTATTTGTCATCCTACGCTACCTACCTCATCTCTCGCCTGGATCCTTCAAAGTACAACTTTCAGAAGCCCATGCCCACAGGAAGGCTCGCAAAATGGCAAATCTTGCTCACAGAGTTTGACATTATCTATGTGACTCGGACCGCGATGAAAGCCCAAGCATTGGCTGATCATCTGGCCGAAAACCCGATCGACGAAGAGTATGAACCATTGAGGACTTATTTTCCCGATGAAGAAGTGATGCATATTGACGAAGTGGAGCATGTCGGAGAACCGGGCTGGAAACTTTTCTTTGATGGGGCTGCTAACATGAAAGGTGTCGGAATAGGGGTCGTACTCATTTCTGAAATAGGGCATCACTACCTTATGACGGCCCAGCTTCGTTTCTATTGCACCAACAACATGGCTGAGTACGAGGCGTGCATTTAGGGTTTGAGGTTAGCTGTAGACATGGGTGTCCAAGAAGTGTTGGTCATGGGAGACTCGGACCTTCTTGTGCACCAGATTCAAGGAGAATGGGAAACACGGGATTTGAAGCTTATATCGTATCGACAATGTTTGCATGATCTTTGTCAGCGGTTTCGATCAGTGGAATTCAGGCATATTCTAAAGATTCATAATGAGGTTGCCGATGTTTTGGCCACCTTGGCGTCAATGTTGCACCATCCGGACAAAGCTTATGTCGACCCTCTGCATATTCAAGTTTGTGATCAGCATGCCTATTGTAATGTGGTTGAGGAAGAACTAGACGGTGAACCATGGTTCCATGACATCAGGGAACACATCAGGATGGGGGTATATCCGATACAAGCCACAGGCGATCAAAAGAGGACAATTCAACATTTGGCTAGTAGATTTTTCTTGAGCGGAGGGATCTTGTACAAAAGAACTCTAGATCTTGGGCTGTTGAGAGTATCGACGCAAAGCAAGCCACGACTATCATGACCGAAGTACATTCCGGAGTTTGCAGGCCTCATATGAGTGGGTATGTTCTGGCAAAGTAAATTCTTCGAGCAGGTTATTATTGGCTCACCATGGAGTGAGATTGTATCAGTTTTGTGCGCAAGTGCCATCAATGCCAAGTACACGAAGATTTGATTCATTCTCCGCCATCTGAATTGCACACAATGTCCGCACCATGGCCCTTTGTTGCTTGGGGTATGGATGTCATTGAACCAATTGAGCCAGCAGCATCCATTGGGCACAGGTTTATTCTGGTGGCCATTGATTATTTCACTAAGTGGGTTGAAGCTAAAACTTTCAAGTCTATGACCAAGAAAGCAGTGGTCGATTTTGTCCATTCAAATATCATTTGTCGGTTCGGGATCCCAAAGGTGATCATCATAGATAATGGTGCTAATCTCAACAGTTATCTGATGAAGGAGGTATGTCAACAGTTTAAGATTACGCATCGCAATTCCACCCCATACCGCCCCAAGGCGAATGGAGCAGTCGAGGCAGCCAACAAGAACATAAAGAAGATACTTCGGAAAATGGTGCAAGATTCCATGCAGTGGCATGAAAAGTTTCCCTTTGCGTTGTTGGGTTATCGCAATACTGTTCGCACTTAAGTAGGTGCGACTCCTTATTTGTTGGTATATGGCACAGAAGTCGTGATACCCGCGGAAGTTGAAATTCCATCCCTTCGGATTGTCGCTAAAGCCGAAATTGATGATGATGAGTGGGTCAAAATCCGTCTGGAGCATTGAGTTTGATTGATGAAAAGAGATTGGCAGTAGTGTGTCATGGCCAGTTGTATCAAAAGACAATGGCAAAAGCATACAACAAGAAAGTGCTTCCCCGGAAATTTGAAGTGGGTCAGCAAGTATTGAAATGCATCCTTCCACATCAGGCTGAAGCAAAAGGCAAGTTCGCCCCAAATTGACAGGGGCCGTTCGTTGTAACAAGAGTGTTGTCCAATGGTGCTTTGTATTTAACAGACTTAGAAGGAAAATGTGTAGACATGGCTATCAATTCTGATGTAGTCAAAAGATACTATGTATGATTTCTTTGGTTTAAATTGTGTTTGTTTGTACTTGGCATGTTTTGAAGATTGGAATGACGAAGGCGTTTTGTTCTGCTATCTAAACACTTTATCCTTTGTTACCCCTTTGAGCCTTATTTATTTCCTTTCATAGCCCTCTTTTGAAATCAGTAGCGAAATTCAGTAAAGAAGTAAAGAAGAAAAGAGAAAAGAGAAAAGAGAAAAGAAAGAAAAGAAAGAAAAAGAGAGAAAAAGAAAAAAGAAAAGAAGAAAAGAGAAAATAAAGAAAAGAAAGAAAAAGAAAGAAAAAGAAAAAAAGAGAGGGAAAAAGAAATGATAAAGGGAAATAAAAGAAAGCAGAGAAGTAACAACCACAAAGCAATTCTTATGACATGAACTAGGTTCGACCTGATTCCTTTTAAGGATACGTAGGCAGCCTCACGGTTCGGTCCCATCAAAATAAAAATCCAAAAGTCCCCAAGCAAAGAAACTAGGGCAGAAGTTGTGGTTGTTGTAAGAGATCTGATTCCAAAGTTGTAATTTTAAACCCATTCAAGTTGTTTTGAGCCTTTGTGACACCCTTTCTTTTTAACTCTATCCAAAAGCCCACATTACGGTCCAAAGAAAGACCTTCCGATCAGTCTTTGAGAGATGCCAAGTCAAGCAAGTGAGGTGATTCATATCAGGGGCAACACTCCGGTCTAAGCAGAAAAAATGAAAATGAGAGAGTCTTATTGGTTGAAACCCTCACGGGCACCGTAGGGCGACGAAAGCTGAGAGAAACAAAAAATGAGAGAGTTGTATTGGTGAAAACCCTCACGGGCACCGTAAGGCGACAGTGAGTTGAGAGATGAACAAATGAGAGAGGTTTGTTGGTGAAAACCCTTCAGGGCATCACAAGCCGAACAAGGTCAGTGATTTGGCAAAGAAATTGGGTTATGGAGATCCCGGGGCATAAAGTATGGCAACTGAAAGGTATAGGTTGGGCTGATTAATCCGAAGTGCATGTCATGATCATTGGTACCAGCTGCTCCACTCAGATAAGTTTCTTTTCCTCTTCTCCCTCAAACAGTCATCCAGTTTTGGATTTTCGTCTCTATTCCTAACTCTCGAAGTCATTGCATTTCGTTTCTTTTGGGTTTATTTTTCTAAGGTTTTTCCAATGTCAGCCTTGTTTAAGCAAGTGAGAAAGGATTTCAAAGCTTACTACCAACTTTCAAATTGCACAAAGCAAAGTGCGGCCAAAACATACCAGAGATAGGATGATGTAAAGTGGGAAATGAGGTGTCAGTGAAAGTTCCATTGGTCGAATGGTTTAGTAATCTTGTGGGAGGTATAGAAGTTCAGGTAGAAAGGTCAAAAATGTGAAACAACGGGTTGGGTGTAGAGCACTTAGGTCATTCAGGGTCCTACGGTTGAGATTCAGTCAGAAAGTCAAATAATTCTTGGCCAGTTCAAAGCAGCTAGTTAGAGCAAAGCACGGCAATGGGGAGGCCACCCTAAGCAAGAATGCCGCAAACTAACCACCACATTTTCAAACTGACAAGATTTTTCTTTGATTGAAACAGGGGCAGAAAATTTCGTTTGTTTCGGAGAAATCCTCCATGAGGAAAGCAGGCGCCAGACAGGCTCGACAGTAAGTTCCAATACCCTCCTGGATAACAGGATTTAGTAAGTTTTGAGGCCTTCGCAAATGACAAAGTCTTACGAGAGGTCTACTTTTAGGAAGTGTAATTTGGCATTTAAGTTTTCACTTTGAAATGAGGCTTGATTTGAAACTTTTCAGGATAAAGGAATTTAATTTAGAATTTATTTTGATAATAAGAACTGATTAACACTCACAGATGTTTCCAATATCACACTGGGGCAGAAAAATTTCTTTTGTTTTGTCTATTTTGTTGAAATCAGGCACCCACCTGAAGAACAAGGGAAGACAATGCAAGGAAAAGAAGTTTTGAAGAGAAAATAGTTCAAGTGTTGGAAATCAGGCGCCCACCTAACGAACAAAGGGAAGACAGTTCAAGTTTTGGAAATCAGGTGCCCACCTAGAGAACAAAGGGAAAGCAGCAATTTCAGAGGAGTCAGTGTTGGAAATCAGGAGCCCACCTGGAGAACAAAGGGAAAGCAGCAGTTTCAGAGGAGTCAGTGTTGGAAATCAGGCGCCCACCTAGAGAACAAAGGGAAAGCAACAGTTTCAGAATAGTTAGTTTTGGAAATCAGGCGCCTACCTGGAGAACAAAGGGAAAATAGCAGTTTCAGAGGAGTCAGTGTTGGAAATCAGGCGCCCACCTGGAGAACAAAGGGAAAGCAGCAATTTTAGAGGAGTCAGTGTTGGAAATCAGGCGCCCACTGATAACTAGGGATTTTGACGTGTTTTATGCCCCTTCTTGCTTATGTTTTGATTATAAATTATTACAAAATAGTCCCAAAAGGCTCATAGGTTGTGCTTGATTGCAGGTTTGATCGACAAAGTGACGAAATGTCAAAGATCGGCTCAAAAGGAGTGAAATCTGCACAAATACCAAAAACAAGGCAAACTCAGGACAAAGAGGCCTAGTGCGGCCGCACTACACTTTGTGCGGTCCGCACTAGAGAGATTCAGAGAGCAGATTGTAAGGCATAAAACCTAGTGCAACCGCAGTCCATTCTGTGCGGTCCGCACTAGGTAGATTCAGAGAATGGCAAAACCAAGCTTCAAGCAACGCGGCCGCAGTACACATTGTGCGGTCCGCGGTGAAGGCTCCACGGCCGCACTGCCATTATGTGCGGTCCGCGGAAGAGAACTTCAGAGAGTTGAAATTGCCAAGGTTAAAAGCCATGCGGTCCGCGGTCATGTTTGTGCGGACCGTGCTAGCTACCTTCGCGGCCGCGGTCCACTCTACGCGGTCCGTGGAGCCCAAGTTCAGAGAGCCAGGATTTGAAGTCCAAGAGCCTAGTGCGACCGCAGTCCATTTTGTGCGGCCCGCACTGACCCCGCAGGGGCATTTTTGTCCAATTTTTCCAGCTTAGTATAAATAGAACCTTTTTCCATTTTTAGGGTATCAGTTATGTTATTTTAGCAGCTGCGCTCGTGAGAAGCTATTTTGTAGCCATTTTGGGCATTTTAGCTTAACTCTAACGATAGATTCTCTGTATTTTCTTTAGTGTTTAATTAATATGTCTTTTTCTTCATCTATTTCTCTATTTTCTTCTTCAAGCATGAGTAGCTAAACCCATTAGCTAGGGTTGTGGCTCAACCCTAGTGTGGGTAATTGATGGGTGTTGTGATTTAAGGTTAGATTGACAATAGGTATTTATATTTGGGTCAATTTTATGGTTTAATTTATGAATTGGTGGTTGCAAACACTGGTTTGTGCTAAGTTGACTTGGCTCTTCTTGAGAGAGTGAGCCTAAGTCTCCAAAATTGACCCAACAAGGAATTGGGATGGACTCAAGAGAATTGATAGTCCCAATTAAAGGGTTAAACCTCGAGAGAGTAATTACCCGACTTGAACCTAGTTGCTTGAGCTAATTTGCCTACCCATTTGGTCTCGAGAGAGTCGATTGGGCAAAATCACTCTCTCTACCGAGAGGTGTGAGAGTGGGTAAAATTGTGCAACGGTTATACATATTTCCCCAATCATGTCAATCAAGCTTTAGAAGCAATTACCCGTCAATTGGCCACCTAGGTGAAAGTCACTACCCTAGTGCCCCTTAATCCATTAGATAAAACTCTTAGAAATTATCTCTTAGCGTAATCTAGTTTCAATTCTAATTAGTAGTTTTATAATAGTAGTTTATAAAAGAAAACCAAAAAAATGTTGGAAGTGACATTTGGAACCATTACACGATTCTAGACTAGATAGATATATCAACTTCCTTTATAGCTCCCTGAGGAATTCGATCCCGACCCTCATATCGGGTAAAAGCTATTGCGACCCTCTCTTGCTACCTTTTATTGGTGCGGAGTAAGCTGCGATCACTTTTTGGCGCCGTTGCCGGGGAGCTAACGGTTTTGGCTATCTATTTAGTTAGTTTTGTGTGTTGTTCTTCTTTCCTTCCTTATTACTAATTTGTGTGTGTGATTATTACAGGTACCCAATGGCTTTAAATGCTAATGACCCTCTTGGAAATGTGCTTGCGGGGGAGGAGGTAGATGAAATTGGAGAGGATGAGGTGCCTCTTGTACCTCCCGGACCACGACGAGGCCGCCAGGCCAATGCTAATGATAATATTCTAGACCCTCCTCCGCAACCTCCAAGAGTGGCTCCCATGGTATTACCAAACCAAGGATATGCAAGTGCTATTGTCCCACCCAGAATCCGGGCGGGCAATTTTCAGATAACTAATGTGATGTTGACCTTACTTTAGCAGTGTGGGGATTTCACGGGTGCTGCGGATCAAAATGCCTACAAACATCTAAAAGGGTTCGTGGATATATGTTGGGGTAGCAAGAAGACGAATGTGTCCGAAGATGATCTTAGGTTGAGACTTTTCCCGTTCTCACTTCGGGGAAAGGCACTGGATTGGCTAGAGAGACTCCCCAACCATTCCATCACAACTTGGGATGAGTTGGCGGATAAATTTATTGCTAAATTTTTCTCACCCGGGCACATGGCGGCACTTCGAGATGAGATATTGGCTTTCAAGCAAGAACCCACAAAACCTTTGCATGAGATTTGGGTGTGGTTTAGAACAATGGTGAAAGAATGCCCAAACAACAATATGACCGAGGCAATGATTCAACAAACCTTCTATCGGGGCATCAATACTACAAATCAATGCATAGTCAATCAATTGGCCGGGGGTAATTTCATGAAGTTGTCTTATGACGAAGCTTGCGAGATTCTTGATGAGATGGCGGATACATCTTCCGCATGGCAAAGTAGAGCCAATGTTCCCCAAGGTGACCCTACGGTTATCCATTTGCACAAGGAACTACATGACCATGGACAGGCCATAGCGGAGTTGACAACTACTATGAACCAATTGGCTAAGGCACAGTTGCAACAAGTCCAAAACCCTCGCCAAGGGAATGCTATGGAAGGTGTGAATATGCTTACCAACAAGAGAAGGCAAAGAAGGCAACAAAACCAAGGGAATCTTGAGCAATTTGATGATGAGTGTGATGGGTTTCAAAATGATGGCTATGATGAGCAAAATGAAGAGGTACAATATGTTAACAACTATCAAGGCAATAGAGGCAACTCTTCAAACCAACAATGGTGACCCCAAGGTAATTGGGGCAATCAACAACAAGGTGGTGGTAATTGGAACAACAACAACCAAGCAGTAATTGGGGGAACAACAATCAAGGCAACCAAGGGCATTGGAATGGTAATAACAACAATTGGAACAACAATGGTCAAGGAAATTGGAACAACAATGGAAACCAAGGAAATCGGGGGCAAGGCTTTCAAAGGACCCCAATGTACCAACAACCGAACAATCCACCCCCGTTCCCTTCTCAAGGATCTAGTTCTTCGGGTATTGATATGGGAAGAACAGAAATGATGTTCAAACAAATGATGAAGAAGAACCAAGATTCCGATGCTCAATTAGCTTCCCACAATACCTCTATCCGGAATTTGGAGGTGCAATTAGGCCAAATCTCTCAATCGTTGAATACTCGCCCAAAGGGTGCTCTACCAAGTGATACGGTAGTGAACCCTAAGGGTGGGAACAATCATGTGATGGCGGTTACAACACGAAGTGGGAGAGGCGGTGATGTGCATGCCTCGAAAGATAAGCAAGTTGTGGATGATGATGTTGAGTTGCAAGAAAATGATGTTCCTTTGGTAGTTGAAGATGTGGTTGATGATAATGTGAACAATGAAGTGAGGATTGACATTAATGAAACCGAGGTGGAAACTCAAGAGGCCGTGAACCCGTCTAGGGAGCACATAATTGACATGCCGGAACCGGTGGTGCCAAAAGCCAAGGCACCTTTGCCTAGATCACCTCCCCCTATCCTCAAAGGCTAGCCAAGCAGAAAAGTGACAACCAATTCAAAAAGTTCATTGACATGATGAAGAGCTTATCCATCAACGTGCCTTTGGTGGAGGCTTTGGAGCAAATGTCTGGTTATGCTAAATTCATGAAAGATTTGGTTACAAAGAAAAGATCAATGGACTGTGAAACTATCAAGATGACCCACCGAGTTAGTGCCATAGTACATTCAATGGCCCCAAAATTAGAGGATCCTGGTGCTTTCACTATCCCCTGCACTATTAGTAGTGCAGACTTTGCTAAAGCTTTATGTGATCTTGGGGCAAGTATCAATTTAATGCCCTTCTCAGTTTTCAAGACCCTGGGTATTGGGCCACCAAGGCCAACTTCCATGAGATTACAGATGGCAGATAGATCAATGAAGCGTCCTTTGGGTATAGTTGATGATGTGCTTGTCCGGGTGGACAAATTTATCCTACCAGCGGACTTGTGA
>NW_017671601.1:189755-205480 GCF_001879085.1 Nicotiana attenuata
TTCATAGATTATAGTTTAGTCTAGCTTCTTTTATTTTGTCTTGGTGTAATAAGGAGTTCAGCAAGCAGTAGCAGCAGCAGCAACAGTGAAATCACAGCTTTCTCGGTAGTCCCAGCTACCGAAACTTCCCGAACTACACTGACTTGATTCCTTTATAGCCAAGGATATGTAGGCAACCTCGGATGCAAGGTGCGGTTAAATCTTTCAAAAATGCTTCCCACGGAGTATTCAAACGGGCAAAAATCGCTTGTATCTGCTCACTTTATCTTTGCACGAAAACTCTTCGTGTTTCCGAGCAAAGAGGGGCAGCTGTGAGCATGTGATTTTTGCCCTATATGAAATACTCCTACAGAATCCCAAAGAAATAGATTTTTCTTTTAATTATTTGCCATTTTAGGAAATTTTGTAGAATTTTCTTAATTATTTACATTTTTCTGTGCATGTTTAATTTTATTTAAATCATGAAAATACAAAAATACTCCCATTTACATTTAGGATTTAATTTTACATTTTTAGCTTAATTAGTAAATTAGCTGTTTTATAAAAATGAAAAATCACAAAAAAATGACTCACTTTGCATTTTAACCTTTTAATTTTAAATTTTATAGTTTTTTCTTTTAATTTAGGAGTTGTTTAGTTTTGTAAATGTTAGGATAAGTAATTAGTTTAATTTTTGTAAGTTATTTTCAATTTAAGAGTTTAATTTTTGTTTTAATTAATTCAAGAAGAAAAAAAATTAAAAATTGAAAAGAAAAAAGAAAAGAAAGAGGATCAAAAGGCTGCTGAGTTTGGGCCAATTTGGCACAGCCCAAACGATTTTCCCCCCAAAAACCCCGTTCCAGTCCAGGCCCAAAACTACCCCATACCCGGTCCAAATCATTCAGTCACTTAGGCAACTCAAACGACGTAGTATGGAACGGAAACTACGTCGTTTTAAGTTCAAGGGTTAAAATTAGATCTGGGCCCTTCATTTATTTTCATCCAACGGTTTTGAAATACTCCATTTTTAATTAAAATTGTCCAAACGTCAGATGTAACCTAGGACCGTTGTCTTTCATCTCTCAAACCCTTCGCCTGTCACCACCGCCTCCCACCCGCCGGATTTTGCCACCGGCGGTGTTGAAGCTCCAATCAACCCCAAAATTTCACCACACACTCCCCATAATCCCTCAAACACTAAGTCATCGTCAATTTCCCTAAAATTCACACCATTTTCTGTTAATTTCAGATCTAAAACGGAACCCTAGATCCGTTCAGCCTTCGATTCCTCATGCAAAGGGTCTGGGTTCATTTTTCTCCAAGCTTTGAAGAGATTTTGGCCTGAAACGAGTGTTAGACGGTTGTTCTCACAAGAACAAGCCGATTAACACTCATTTTTGGTTTAAATCGAAAAAAACCACCGGAATTCCGTTCAAGCCCATTGTCCGTCCGCCTTTGTTAGGTATTTCAGTTCTTTGTCTTTCATTATTTTATTTCATTCTCGTCCTCTGATTCTTCTTTTTCTTTCCTTCTCTTTCTTATTTTCTTTTTTAAATTGTTTTGTTTGCATTTTAGGATTAAGTCGTGTTTAGCATGTTGTTAGTATGGTCTGATTTGTTCAAAGTCTTCTTTTATTTTTGTTTTTGTCTTTTGTTTGGAATCAGGGCTTCAGGAGTTCCAATAACTCCGATTGGCCCATTTTCTTGTGGTTTTCTGTTGGTTTTTGAATTACAAATTGGGCTCTGTCAGTCAGAAGCCCAAAGAGGGGAGGGTTCATTCGGGTCGTGAGCCCAAGGTGTTGGTTTGTTTGTTGGGTCAACTTGACCCATGTTTTGTCTGATGGTGAATAACATAGGTTTAAAGGGTATTTGGGGGAATGTAATTCAGAGAATTTTTAAAAACTGAATAGGAAACTTCCAGGAAAGAGGGGTTCGGGTTAGTTCAGTAATTGGTTTAGAAATTCAGGGCTTAAAATGAAAAAATGAAAATCAGGGAAGGGGTAATTGGTAAAACTAAAAACCAATACTGCTGCCCTAAAGGCTCTCTATAAGAAGCCTGTTTCTTTCTTTTCAAGGCAGATTTTAGAGATTACAATACTGAAAACTGAGAAAATGGCTGAGCTTAAAAACACTGAAAATCTCTTGCATTTTTGGTAGAAATTGGCTTAGTTCTGCTGTTTATCTTCATAGCTTGAAACTTTCTCAAGAATTTCTGGTTCATTCTGGGTTCAAAAATGGTTTAAAAGGACTGAGTATTGCTGTTGTTTGGCTGTGTTGGTGTTGCTGACATACTGATGCCGCTTCCTCCTAACCTCAGGCTATTTTTCTTGTTTATTTTGCTGTATTCAGGTACACATCTCAAATTCAGAAAATGTAAGAGTGGCTTGTTTGATTTGAAGAATGGAGATTCTCGGATTTTACTTAGTGCTCTCTTTTTTCCTTTCGTTCGACTTGTAGTTTATTACATTTGTTTTAACATACTAAGAACTGATGCTATGTATCACTTAGTCATAATGTAGATTGGAGGAATACATTTGGTTTGTTGCTTAATATGAAGTATAATAGTTTTGTTGCACTAGAAGATCATGGTATTTACGGACTGTGTGTTAGCTTTGTATGCTGGTGTGAGCAAGGTTTTGTTTTGATTAAATCATGCTGAATCTTAATATCATTTAAGGGTTTGATTGCATGTGATGGGTGCTAAATCATATCATGATTGGTTAAGATTAGTTGTATGTGTAAAATGTCCCTGCTACTGTTGTTAATATCAGCTTGTAATCTGGATATAATTTTCTTTTGATGTTTGAGTTGCTGTATTAGTTTCTGCTGAAAGTGGATCAAAGGGGAAGGAAATAAAGCCTAAGAGGGCCTCCATGTTTATTTTTTTTTGTTTAAAGAAATTGAGCCAACGTTGGCTATATTTGTTGATCTGCCGAAAATCCAACTCAAAATTATTTCATAAGTGTTCTTATGTTTTGTATTGGGATCGATCTTGTCCCGGTTGGATTCTTTACCCTAGCTTTTTATCTTTAAGCGTTATAGGGTGAAAATTCCACCCGATTTGGCAGGTTTGGGCCTATATTGAGCCTAGAAATTCCCACCAGTAGTTAATAACCCATTGTGCTATGTAGCATCTTCTGCGATTAGCAATCCCAATTTAAGCTTTTAACTTAGATGAAATCAAGCCTCTTTAACTCACCTTAGTAAATGTAGTGCTCTCCTTTAATTAGATTGAGGTGTGCCATATTAGCAAAACATATAATTTATCGCCCTCACAAGACTAGGTTAAGAAATCATTTTTAAAAGAAGTAATTTGAGGCGTGCCATGCCAAATAAAATCCCAAAACCCATGGCCCTCATTTAATTAATACTAACTCTTTAAAAATCGAGGTGTGCCATCAATTGAATTTTGCATGGCCCTCGCAAACTTTGTTATTAATTTGGACTTTCGTAGTTGCTTTAGGCGTGTTCTTTAAATTGACTTTCTCTTAATTACTAAACTCGGGTGCACATTTCATGTGACCCAAATTCAATTCTTAACAATGTTAAATAGAACGTGTTGCGAACCGCGGGTGCATTTCATGTGGCGTGGTTCAAGGCATGTTTTAAATAACGTTGAATCTTCCTAGAATAATTAAAAGCGGTTAATAAGCTAAAAATGCACCAAAGGCTAAAACATGTAAATCAATCAGACAAATATGCCAATAATAATAGTTGAGCGACCGTGCTAGAACCACGGAACTCGGGAATGCCTAACACCTTCTCCCGGGTTAACAGAATTCCTTACCCGAATTTCTGTGTTCGCGGACTATAAAATAGAGTCAATCTTTCCTCGATCCGGGATTTAAACCGGTGAATTGGGACACCATAAACTATCCCAAGTGGCGACTCTGAATTTTAAATAAAATAATCCCGTTTCGATTGTCACTTAAATTGGAAAAAACTCCCTTATACCCTTCCGGGGGTAGGAAAAAGGAGGTGTGACAGAAGGCTATATAAGCCTCACTCTTTTTCTTTAACACACACACACACACAGACATAGAAAAACACAAAGTTCTTGCTCTCGCCCTCCATCACAATCTTCTACTCTTTGTTTGTTGCACTGTCTAGCCAGCTGGAAGCCAAGGCTAGACCTTTGGACCTTGTTTGCTTCATTCTTCTATTGCTATCTCTTAACGGGTATGCCTCCACTACTGCTATTCATTAAAACCTATGTGTTTCCTTATAATCAGCATGTCTTTTCTTTTATTTAACTAAACCTATGTGTTTCCTAATCAGCATGTTTACTGCTATTCAATTAAACTATGTTTCCTTGTTATCAGCATGTCTACTTTCACCTCATTAGATCCATGTGCTTTATGTTTATTGTTCCTAATCAGCATGTTTACTGCTATTCAATTAAGCCTATGTGTTTCCTTGTAATCAGCTGTCTACTTCTGTTTAACCTTTGTGTTTCCTTGTAATCAGCCTGCCTACTTACGTTTAATTGAACCTATGTGTTTCCTGCTTTCAGCATGTTAACATGTTTACTTAAATGTAAATTAGACCTATGTCTATTTGTTTCTCAACTAGCATGTTTCCTGCCCTATTTTAAGTGTTCACCAGTAACAGACTAATAATTTTCATGCTCCCAATCCCTGCTACCCCTTTGTATATGACTGTCTGATTGATCCAGCATGCCATGTCTTTGTTTAGTGTCTATCCATATACTCACCTAGTAACAGCTAATAAACTAAGTTGGAACCTTGCGTGAAGTGATCCTGCTTCTGTCTACTGCTGGAATTTTTTTCTAAGTATTGAATGACTCTCTTTGCTCCTTACCTCCTGAAAATCCAAAGCTATTTTCTTAAAACTATCTCCTGTTTTCAACTCCTACTCTTAGAACACCTAGGGTCCTGCCCCTCCAGTGTGAGCATTGCCTAGGAGTCCATGAGACTCCTCTGAACTTTGACATGCTGGGGCTGGCTCTTCAAAACTTGCTCACAAAAAGGCTTTTTTTTAAAAGTTTTTTTCTGGTGTGAGCATTGCCCAGGGTCCCTGAGGCCCTTGGGAACTTTGACACACCAGGATACCATTGGTGCACTATGAGAATATTGGCATGTTCATACTTGGTTGAAGGCCTGGTTTTTCCAGGTTTACTTTTTGGGCCTATCCAGGCTCCCTATAGTCTAGCAGTCTCATTTCTGTATTTTCATCTTTTGTCTGTAATAAAAATTCTTGTAAAATAGATATTGGGGATATTAGTTAAATGAGAGGGACTTTTATATACGTTTTGTGGGGAAATCGGGTAGAAATCATGCTCTTAGGACTGTTATGATTATCTACTTGCATTAGAAACCATGCCTATAGGTTGTTGTGTGCATTAGAAAACATGCTTATAGGTTCATCATGTTATTTGCTCCAAATCTCTAGTTATGCATGTTCACATCCGCGCTAGAAATCCCGTCTCTAGGTTGTTGTTAATTCAGCCTTAACAATCATGTTCATAAATTCTCGTATGTGCATTAGAAACCATGTTCTAGGACTGTTGATACCCAATTTTTCCCTATAATACTTTTTTAAAGTACATATATACTTTCAAAACTATGCATTAGCATCAATTGATATTTTTCCATAATCTCTATATTTTTAAATTGATTTTATCCTAGTATTTTATTACATAAATAATTACAAATCGCATCACAAATGGCTTTATAGCATTTCATAACTTAATATTGCTATTTATAGTTATATTAAGTTCAAATTATTTCACAAATGGCCATATTTACATCTTTTGGTTACAATTGCACTAATTTTTGCAATTATAGCCCATGTATACATCACTGCATTATTTTACCAGAAATTGATCCATTATATTTTTAAAATATTTAATAATTATTTTAAAGCACTTCTATGCATGAAAATTATTATTTTTTCTTATTGATAATTATTTTATAAAATATTTTTATATTTAACAAATAGCCTTCTAATTTATCTAATTTTTAGACCTAACCCACTAAGACCAGGCCCAAACCAATCAGACCCAACCCCAATTAAACCTAACCCGACCGAGGCCCCTCCTAATCCTAGCCATTGATCTCTGAGATCAACGGCCCTTATTTGTTCTTACCTTTTTTAATCAAACGACCCCCTAAACCCTAACCATTCTAACCAAAAAGCCGCCCTAGAATCCCTAATCCTCTCTGTCTCTCTGAGATCCAACCTTAACCCTATCCGCTGCCACCCAAACCAGCCCTAATCCCTTTGATTCATATTCGATCTATGGATTCCTATGGCTGTTTGAGACCACTACTTGTCTCCTACTTCCCCTAGTTGCTCGATTTTGTGATTTCATGGAAGGACCTCGAAGAGATCTAGTCCAGATCTCGTTCAAAACTCTCCAAGAGTCTGCGGCTCAAATCTATGATTCAAAGGCCAGATTCTCTTTACCCTTGCTCTTTTCTTCAAAAACCTAATGTTTGGACTTGAATGGGTTCAGATCTCTGTAGATATGGAGCGATTCTGAGTTCATCACTGATTTTCCTTAAGGCTCCCTTATTTCTTTACTAATTAACCAATTTTTAGTACTTTGTCATATTAGGGTTTGGTCTTCTTATTGTTTGTTGGTCAAAGCTCTGTGCATCTGAAGTGTTTTCAAATTCCATGGTTGTTCTTTAAGGTTCTTTTACTTCTCTATTACTAACCGATTTTTAGCACTATGCTACTTTAGGTTTTTGACTTCTCTGACTTCTGTTGTTCGAATCTCTGTATGTTTGAAGTGCTTTCAAGTTTCCATGGCTGTTTTCTTTAAGGGTTCTTTGACCTCTATACTGTCAATCAACTTTAAGTGCTTTCAAATTAAGGTTCTTACCAGACTTCTCTTCAAGAGGGTTTTCTACTTTTAATGTTAAAAAAATGTTCATTTCTTTACGTATTTGGTTAATCTTTGTATGTATGCTCGAACCCTAGATGTTTCTAATGGTTATACTGATTTCTTCTATTATGTCTATTTCTGTGAACTAGTCGTATTAACTGACTCTATTTAGCGATTTGAGTGATTTTCCTGTTAAATCCAGTATTCTTGGGATTTTGTTGCTTAATTGATTTCTATTTAGGGAATTCGAATAATTCTTTCCTGATTAAAATCAGTATTTTCCGCAATTTTTACTCGTTTCCCTATTGTGACTAATTACACTTGCCTTAATTAGTTACCAGTAGTTTGGGGATTTGATGGGCTCCTTATATGGTATGGTGTTGATTTATTACCTTATTTGAGTCCGAGTTCTGACCGTTAATTGATTGCCCCCTAATTAAGGGGTCAATTCCGGACTCCTCTATGGGAATTCATTCTGTGACTGATTAATTGCTCCTAATTGATTGAACTGGGATTCTTTTACCTTATTTTTATTCACCCCTAAAGTTCTATATATACACTCTCATTCTGCTCCTTCAACACACGAACAGTAGTTCAGAATACACACACATACATTCAAACACTCTCTCTTTCTTTGCTACTTGTGTTGATTATTGGTCTAGCCGGCTGAAAGCCAAGGCTAGACAGTGGACTTGCACCTGCTTCTTTCATATTTTGCATTTTTCTTCTTTAACTGGTATGTCTCTAGTTAAATTCTGAAACCCAACCTTATGTGATTTATGTCTACACACCCATGTTTATTCCTGCATTAGTTACTCAACTTGTTTCTCTATTTGCTGTTATTAAGCATGTCTAATTTCACTTAATTCTTTGATACCTACCTAGCATGTTTACTTGGTTCCCTTACCCCCTCCCTTTTAATGGGTATGACTATGTAACTACTTAGTTTCTAGTGTATTCAATTAGTCCTGATTGTATGCCCCATGCTATTCAACACCTCTGTGTCTTCAACATGATCCTGCTACATCCCTTATCTATGTCTTAACTGACTAGTACCATGATTGACCTGATTCAGTGGACTCCTGGTGGTTCTGTACACTTGCTGTATCAAATTCTTCTCTGTTTATGTAGTTTCAGCCCTATATGTTCACAATCCCCTTCACCCCTGTTTGTAAGTCTACTTGTTGAGTGAATCTGAGTACTCTATGACCAATTGGGTTGTTTGTATATGTGGTTTCAGCCCTAAGGTGATTTTAAAACTACTGCTTTTACTCCTAGTATTCTTCTCAAGAACTGGTCACTCCCAGTATCTTTTTTAAAAAAAAAGAAGAAGCTATTTCTGGATCTCTTTTACTTCTAACCGTTTTACTAAGTCTTTCAACACTATGTCCAACACTCTCACCCTACTCTTAGATTATTAAGTTCTTCCCCTCTGGTATGTGTACTGCTTAGGCATCCTTGAGATCTCTCTGAACTCTGGCATACCAGGGCTGGCCCTTCCACACTGCACATAATTAGTCCCTATTTGAGAATGGTCTTGGTGCGAGCGCTGCCCGGGATCCTTGAGGTCCTTAGGGAACTCTGACACACCAAGGCACACATTATTGGCTATGACATCTACTGGCTTCTGAGATTCTGTTGAAGGCCTGGCATTCCCAGGTTTACTTTGAGCCTGATTTAGATTCCCTATAGCATAATTTCTATTTACTTATGTAATTCATTTACTTTTGGTCTGTAATAATTTTATTTGTAAACAGATATTAGGGGAAACTAGTAAAAAGGGGGGGGGGGGGTTCCTATATGATGTTTGTGGGAAATTGGGTAAATACCATGCTTTAGGTTGATACATAACCATGCCATTAGTCTATATGTATATTTGCAACAGCCATCCTGCTTCGAGCTTATGTGACGATAGAAAAACATGCTTTAGGTCCATATGCTATGCTACTTGCATCAAAACATGTCGTAAGTTTATAATATTCGCATTAGAAAACCTGCCTTAGGACACTCACGTTTATATTCTGCATATTAGAAACATGTTATAAGTTCATCACTTCTTTTGCATTAGAAAACCTGTGTATCACACCGGTATGAAAGGGCACACCATCGACGAGTGCCGAACATTGAAAGACAAAATTCAGACACTGATTGACAACAAGGTCATACAGGCAAAAGAAGCCGCAACCAATGTCCACAATAATCCTCTCCCGGATCATAGGGGTGGTGGAATACATGTGATAGAGATGGATGAAGAATGGGATCCTGAAGGTTCAATCAGGCTTATCGAGAAGGCGATGACTTTAAACTTGCAGTCACACTCACCCCAATTGTAGTACAGACGCAGTCGCCAGTCGAGGTTGAGATAGCTGCATCGGTTCCATTTGAGGTAGAGGTAGCTCCACCTGCGGCCACCCCTGTTCCATTTGAAGTAGAAGTGGCCACACCTTTCACAGTGATATTATCAACCACACCTCTTTTTGATTCAAAAGCAATACCCTGGGATTACATTGCCGAAGCTAGGCGAAAAGGAAAGACAAAGATGGAGGAATCCGACGCTGCACAAGGAATGACTAGGACCGGAAGAATCTATACACCTGAACAGACCAAGTAAGGATGCCACTACCAAGCAGACCAGATGACCTTTGGAGGAAAGTACAAGCAAGGGAGTACTCCGTCATTGATCATTTGAACAAAATCCCAGCTCAGATATCCATCCTGTCACTGTTGAAAAATTCGGAGGCACACAAGAATGCTTTGATAAAGGTGTTGAGCGAAGCTTACGTGCCTAACAATATCACATGCTGAGAGATGGCCAACATGGTAGGACAGGTGCTGGAAAGTCATAAGATAATCTTCTACGAGGATGAACTACCACCTGAAGGGTTGAATCATAACCGAGCATTGCATATCACGGTACAATTTGAAGACAAATTTATTGCCAGAGTTCTGATCGATGGAGGTTCAAGCCTTAACATTTGTCCGTTGGATACATTGAAAAGATTGGGTAAAAGTTTCCATGAAATAAGGGAAGGAAGCATGAAGGTGAAAGCCTTCGATGTGTCTCAAAGGGCCACAATTGGGGAGATTAACCTTTGTCTGCAGATGGGACCAACTTGGTTCGACGTCGAATTCCAGGTACTTGACATATCAGCTTCATACAATCTTCTGTTGGGCCACCATGGATACATGTCGTTGGGGCTGTGGCTTCCACACTACACCAGGCCGTGAAGTTCGAATGGAACCATCAGGAGGTGATCATTCACGGGAACGGGAGTAACCCCATTTGCACCAGTGAAACCATCCCGATTATCGGGAACAGAAGAAGGCTAGGAGGGGAAACCTATCATCACATAGAACGTGTCAATGCCTTTGAGAAAGACAAATGGTGGAGTAACAAGATAGAAAGCATACTAGCATGGTCTGGGTATGAACCCGACAAAGGGCTTGGGAAGAATCTCCAGGGTATTACCAAACCAATACAGCTGAAATGTCACGATACTACTTTTGGGCTTGGATACCAATATACATGGCAAGAGTATGATGACTGGTCGCCTCCATGGCGTGGACCTTATTACCCTCTCGAGCAACCAGTGCCATATCTGGGTCAGACTTTTCACCAAGCTGATACAGTATGGGGAACTGCAGAAGAAGAAGCATTAGCTGGGCTGAGGAATCTATTCCTGGAGGACGAGGATGAACTGCAGTGTAATAATTGAGGAGGAGGATGATGAAGGCCTCACTATTCAGACTGTGGAGAAGGGAGTTGTTCTCAAGAACTGGACTGCCACACCATCCCGGGCCCGCCGAGTCCATGGGTAGCTTGGAAATCAACTTAATTTTATTTCTATAGCCATGCTAGGCGTCTAAGATATTCAGTAATTTTGTTTTTAAAGACTTACTTGTTTCAAATAAATGCTCGACTCATCGAATCGTACTTGTTTTAAATGTTTTCAGTTCTAATCAATGCATTGATATTTATCATTCATTATTACCTTTCACACTTTTCTTTCTACGGCATTATTATTACTTATCCTGATGAACCGGTGACTGTGACATGTAATAAGGCAATGCAATATAAGGATAGTGACTCGGATGAAGAAGATGAAATACCTGAAGAAGGAGTTAGGGAGGTTGAGAACTTTGAGAATAAGCCTAAGTCCAACCTGGACGAAACCGAAGCAGTAAATTTGGGAGACGCCGAAACCGTCAAGGAGACTCGCATCAGCATTCACTTATCACCAACAGAGAAAGAGGAGTACATTCGTTTCTTAAAGGAGTATGAGGATATCTTTGCATGGTCATATGATGACATGACCGGTTTGAGCACGTCCATAGTGGCTCACAAATTGCCTACCAATCCCATGTGTCCGCCAGAGAAGTAGAAACTCAGGAAATTCAAACCGGATATGAGCCTGAAAATCAAGGAGGAAGTTACTAAGCAGATCAAAGCCAAAGTCCTCAGAGTGGTTGAGTACCCAACCTGGTTAGCCAACATTGTACCAGTTCCGAAGAAAGATGGGAAAGTTAGAGTATGTGTTGACTATCGAGACTTAAATAAAGCAAGTCCCAAGGACGACTTTCCACTGCCAAATATACACATCCTGATTGACAATTGCGCCAATCATGAACTCCAATCCTTTGTAGATTGCTTCGCGGGTTATCACCAGATCTGGATGGATAAAGAAGACGCAGAGAAGACAGCTTTTATTACACCATTGGGGGTATACTGCTACAAAATGATGCCATTCGGTCTAAAGAATGCTGGGGCTACTTACATGAGAGCCATGACAACCATCTTCCATGATATGATACACAAAGACGTAGAGGTGTATGTGGACGACGTCATTATCAAATCCAAGAGGGTCGCGGATCACATAGCGGACTTGAGAAAGTTCTTTGATAGGTTAAGGAGGTACAACTTAAAACTGAACCCCACAAAGTGTGCATTCGGGGTCCCCGCAGGAAAGTTACTGGGATTCATTGTCAGTCATCGAGGGATCGAGCTAGACCTGTCTAAGGTTAAGGTTGTTCAGGAGTTACCGCCGCCTAGGAGCAAAAAGGACGTGATGAGCTTCCTAGGACGTCTCAACTATATCAGTCACTTCATAGCGCAGTCCATAGTTATATGTGAACCCATCTTCAAAATGCTGAGGAAAGATGTCGAAACAAGCTGGACCGAGGATTTTAAGAAAGCTTTCAACAAAATCAAGGAGTACCTGTCCACACCACCGGTCTTGGTCCAGGCAGAGCCAGGTCGACCTTTGCTACTCTATCTATCTGTATTAGATGGAGCCTTCGGATGTGTTCTGGGACAAGATGACGAGACAGGGAGAAAGGAGCAAGCCATATACTACCTGAGTAAGAAATTTACACCTTATGAAGCACGATACTCTCTGCTGGAACGCACTTGTTGTGCTTTTACCTGGACGGCCTAGAAATTGAGGCATTACTTTTGTGCCTATACCATGTACCTCATATCCAGGATGGACCCTCTGAAGTACATATCTCAGAAACCCATGCCGATTGGGAAGTTAGCCAAGTGGCAGATACTGTTAAGTGAGTTCGATATCGTCTATGTAACTCAAAAGGCGATCAAAGGACAAGCATTGGCAGACCATATTGCTGAAAATCCTGTGGGAGGAGAATACAAACCCTTGAAAATGTATTTTCCTGATGAAGAAGTGTCATTCGTAGGAGAGGACATTACTGAAGCATACGACGGTTGGAGGATGTTCTTTGATGGCGCTGCAAATTTCAAAGGAGTGAGCATTGGAGCGGTTTTGGTATCAGAAACAGGTCAACATTATCCGGTATCTACCAAACTCAGATTTCCCTGCACCAACAACATGACAGAATATGAATCCTGCATACTAGGGCTCAACATGGCAATCGATATGAATATTCAAGAGCTGCTGGTAATCGGTGATTCAGATTGCTTGTGCACTAGGTACGAGGAGAATGGGCCACCAAGAATTCCAAGATATTGCCATATCTGCACCATGTACAGGAATTGAGGAAGAGGTTCACGAAGATAGAGTTTCGACATGCTCCTAGAATTCAGAACGAGTTTGCCGATGCCTTGGCCACCTTGTCATCCATGATACAGCATCGAGATAAGAATTTCATTGATCCCATCCCAATGAGAATCCATAATCAACCGGCGTATTGTGCCCATATTGAAGAAGAAACAGACGGAAAACCTTGGTTCCATGATATCCAGAAATATTTGGCGAAAGGAGAATACCCGGAGCATGCGAACCATACTCAGAAACGCACGCTCTAGAGATTGTCCAATCATTTCTTCCACAATAGAGGAAACTTGTATAGAAGAACTCCTGATTTGGGATTGTTGAGATGTGTCGACGCAAAAGAGGCTGCTAAGCTACTTGAGGAGATACATGCTGGGACCTGCGGCCAACATATGAATGGTTTTGTCTTGGCCAAAAAGATACTTAGGGCCGGTTATTTTTGGATGACCATGGAGATAGATTGTGTCCAGTATGTCCGAAAATGCTACCAATGTCAAGTGCATGCCGATATGATAAAGGTTCCGCCAAATGAGCTCAATGCAACAAGCTCACCTTGGCCATACGCCGCATGGGGAATGGATGTCATCGGTCCGATCGAGCCCACTGCTTCAAACGGGCACAAGTTTATTCTAGTGGCCATTGACTACTTCACAAAATGGGTAGAGGCTGCATCCTACAAAGCTGTAACCAAGAAGGTCGATGTAGACTTTGTCAAGGATCGTATTGTTTGCCGATTTGGAGTCCCCGAGTCCATTGTCATCAATAATGCCGCCAACCTCAACAGTGATCTGATGAAAGCCATGTGTGAAACTTTCAAAATCAGGCACAAAAACTCTATAGCAACAGACCTCAGATGAATGGATCCGTAGAAGCCGCCAACAAAAATATCAAGAAGATACTAAGGAAGATGGTAGAAAAACACAAACAATGGCACAAGAAGTTACCCTTTGCCTTGTTAGGGTACCGCACTACAATCCACACGTCAACCGGAGCAACTCCCTACATGCTGGTTTATGGTACCGAAGTTGTTATCCCAACCGAGATAGAGATCTCTTCTTTAAGAATCGTACAAGAAGCTGAACTCAGCGATGCAAAATGGATAAGGAGTCGCTATGAGAAATTGGCCCTTACAGATGGAAAAAGAATGAACGCAGTATGTCACGGTCAACTTTATCAGAACAGAATGTCCAGAGCTTTCAACAAGAGGGTCAAACCAAGACAATTTGCACCAGGACAACTAGTACTGAAGAAGGTCTTCCCACACCAAGATGAAGCCAAAGGGAAATTCTCTCCCAACTGGCAAGGTCCTTATACGGTTCACAGGGTGCTAACAGGAGGAGCGCTCATAGTTGCAGAAATGGATGGAGAAATTTGGCCAAAACCAATCAATTCCGACGCAGTCAAGAGATACTATGTTTAGACTATTTACATTTCTTCATCTGATGTAATTGAACTACGCTTGACCTGATTCCCGTTTAAGAGGGGATACGTAGGCAGCCCTGTGGGTTCGGTCATATCATAATAAAATTTCCATTTCCCCCAGGATCAGAAACTGGGGCAGAATTTTGAGGAGGACCCTCAAAATTCCGGAGCAAGTTCAGTGAACGCCAGCATATGCCAGACGGTCAGAAATTGGTTAAGAAACTGGGGCAGAAGTTTGAGAGGGATTCTCAAAATTCCAAAGAAGGTTCAACAAGTTTTGTCACTCGCAAACGGTCGAAGGATAATCTACCAAACTGGGGCAGAATTTTGAGGAGGACCCTCAAAATTCTAACACGAGAAAGCTGCAATGTCTCTGAAATGTGTTACCGTCACTAGTTCATCTAAAATTACTGGATATTTCACCATATTTCTAAAATAACTTTATTTTTCATCAATAATTGCATATACTTTCAAAAACTCTATTTCTGTAACAGCCAGGTTACCCGGGGAAACTCAAACAAGGCCTCCAGAACGGAGGAGTAATGCCAGCAGACAAAGGCACGAACCAACCTCCCCTTACAAAACTTACAATTTTTCTTTGAACGCAGGCATTTGATGTAACAGTAGCATTCGCAAATATGTACGCGCAGCAAAACCACTATCAATCAGGCCACCGGACACCGAATAGATCTCAAGCTAAGAAATACTCTACTCTTATTAGCTACCTGTTCTTCACATAGGACTAAGCCCTGTCCCGAACCTTGCATGAGGCTAAGCCCTACCTCCATATTTGCATAAGGCTAAGCACTGCCTTCTCTTTGCATGGGACTAAGCCCTGTCCCGCATCCTGTATGAGACTAAGCTCTGTCTTCATACTTGCATGAGGCTAAGCCCTGCCTCCATATTTGCATAAGGCTAAGAACTTCCTTCCAATCTTGCATAGGACTAAGCCCTGTCCCGCATCTTGCATGGGGCTAAGCCCTACCTCCGTTCTGCATAAGGCTAAGCACTGCCTTCCAATCTTGGATGGGACTAAGCCTTGTCCCGCATCTTGCATGAGGCTAAGCCCTGCCTCCATATTTGCATAAGGCTAAGCACTGCCTTCTCTTTGCATGGGACTAAGCCATGTCCCGCATCCTGCATGAGACTAAGCCCTGTCTCAAATCTTGCATGAGGCTAAAGCCCTGCCTCCGTATTTGCATAAGTCTAAGAACTGCCTTCTCTTTGCGTGGGACTAAGCCCTGTCCCACGTCCTGCATGAGACTAAGCCTTGTCTCCATACTGGCATGAGGCTAAGCCCTGCCTCCGTTCTGCATAAGGCTAAGCTATGCCTTCCAATCTTGCATGGGACTAATCCCTGTCCCGCATCTTGCATGAGGCTAAGCCCTGCCTCCATATTTGCATAAGGCTAAGCACTGCCTTCTCTTTGCATGGGACTAAGCC